>NC_087373.1:13411587-13711587 GCF_031761385.1 Necator americanus | reverse complement strand
CGGCTGAGCGTTGGGATCTTCACTAAATTCAGCTCCATAGTTGCAGGAATGCCGGTATTTATACCATCATATGGGGTTACGGCACGCAGGCGATTTGCGCAGCGCCTGGTTCGGGCGGGCAGTGGTATTGCTAGAGCGCAAGAAGCCTAGTTTGGGCGGGTAAGCTAAAACACTCCATACGTGCTTTCGACTCTTTTGGGTCGTACCTAGTTACACTGATATAACCAGTTTGACGTTTTTGTTCCAATTTTGCTATATTTGTGAATGTAATCTTGACGGCGCTCTGTGTCTTGTCAAAGACGCTGCATATTGTTGGAATGTTCAATTAAGTGACAAATGGCTTTCAAATTTGAAGAGCAGAAAAGCGTTTCGGGAGGTGATAATTCATCAATCGATAGATCATCGTTGGAAGTAGATAGCTGATACAGTCGGAGCCCTAACATCTGAGCGTTAACCTTAAAGAACCTATGACATATAAAGAAAAACGGAAGACAGAGCTGGAACTACTACTGTTTCAACTTTACTGAACCTTCCAAACAAGCTTACCAGAAGTGAATCTGAACCAGAACTCATATCGTATAGTATTTGCAAAGGAAAAACTGAAATGTCTTCACATGCAACAACTTTTATTCACACACTGACTCTGTCTTCGCAAGGTTGTAAACCTGATGAGACCTTCAGTATTAAATGGTGTAGCCATTATGACAACTGTTGTTTTACGAAATCTCAAAAAACAGGATATTTCGAGGTTCTATCACCTATTATTCTCTTTAGCCCACATTACATGGATTCTCGAAGACGAATGCTTAGGTTTTACGGTCTCGACCGACTTAGCTATTCAATTCCAGCGATGACCTGTCGGTTGATAAGCTATCCCTTTCACAAATGGGAAAGTGACACAATGCTTTAGCGACAAATAGCAAAGTCATTTGTGACTCTAGAATGGTTCTTTTCCTGTATGTTCTTGAACTCAAAAGTTCGGTTCACAATTACTAATGGTTATAACAATAATAGTAATAAAACAGTTTGCTATGTGTTTACGTTTGCAAACGTCGTTAGTATTCAAAGGACATCATCTCGGAAGAGTTAACAAATAGAAATAATAACATAAAGTAAACATTCCTACTATCCCTGTGCTAACACCACTTGAAGAATCGAAGTGGAACTCTCATCCGTGTGTGGGAATTGTGCGCTCTAGCAACACCATTGTCCGCCCGAGCCAGGCGCGGCTCGCACGCGTGCGGTAACCCGATATGGTAGTATATATACCAACGTTTTGGTTGCAGACCAACCAACCAACCACTGCGGCACTGTACTGGGCCGCATACGTTGTGGATAGTAAATCAGGGCACTGTGACCGCAATGTATGGTTCGCTCGAAAAAGCTCATTCCAAAGTCCACGTTCTTATCCGGAACACTTTTATCTAGCAATATCACCGAAGTGAGAAATGTTATCCCTCAGTCCAACTATGTAGACATCCACGCTGGTTCACAGCAATGGTTATGTTGATTACGGACCATACTTTAAAAAAAACTTGAATAAATACCTCATTCCGAGCCTCCTCTTGGAAAAGCGATTGACAGCGATAATAATACACAACACACACACACATCATCTCTGGGTGATCAGATAATACGCAACATACACATCATCTCTGGGTCTCTGAAAAGTGCTTCCTTTTTTGAGAAGCATTCTCTATCCATGATTATCTGCCCTGCCCATCGTACAGGATAGGTATAGGAGAATTTTGAGTGATGTTTAGTTTGCATTTCGCTCGTAACCATCAAAGGTTGAATTTGAAGTGGACCTCTTTTCTTCAAGAACTCCTCGAATTGACCGTTTATAATCTATGAGTTGTAAACAAAAGTATTAGTGAGTCCGTACAAAACAAATACCAACGTCAGAAATAAGAACTGAAACGTCAGAAATAGGAATATGAGATATTACTGCTGATCAAAGATACTACTATCTTGACAACGATATCCAAAATCCGATCAGCGCACTAATATAGAAAACAATGTCACAACTTCCATGAAAAAAAGGTGACGACTGTAGTCAGTCCAGACGAGCTGAAGCTAGATGCTGCAGGAGTTAGACGGCTGCGTTCGAAATGGAGCGATGTCGCTGGGTAGCGACCAAGCTAGAGGCTTCGCTTGCTGCCACCTTACTAAACGGACGGGTAATGATCTCGCGGTCGCTAGCTTTACCGCGCCACTCTGTGTGCAGCCGGCTTAGCAGGCAATTGCCATAGACTGTTGATCGTTCTCACCCGAGTATATCATCACAACACGTCACAGGACCTTTTTGGAGTCAAACCAAACTATAAGGTCGAACCTGATCATTGACAGACTGACCTGACTTGAAACCTGGTGCTGTGCTCTAAGCGGCACGATGGAGCTAGCGATCGAATGAGCACCCTCGCCATCTCCAATACTCTCTGCAGTTAGATTGGAGCCAGCGATGGTCTCAACTCGATTGGAGATGCCAGCTATGCGGCCGCGCTACGAGCTTAGCCGCTCACGCAATAGCACCAAGCTACAGGTCATTTTCTCCTGATTACATCAGAGGTTTAGGGGGTGACTCTGTCTATTTCTCCATGTATCAGTGGAAACGGACGACCCCGGAATGTTGTTTCTTACGACGACTTGTATTCCAGTGCGCAACGTTTGCGCTCCGCCCAACCTCGCCTCGACTGCGATTCGTCGAAAACCCATTCGGACGAATCGCAAGCGGGGGGTGGCACGGTGCAATTGAGGACGTCGTAAGAAACAGCTTTCCGGGGTTGTCCGTTTCCACTGATACAGGGAGAAATGGACGGAATCATCCCTCTCTCCATAATCTACGATCCCGTATACGAATACTCCACCTAGAATCCGTACCACCTCAGGTTCGTAAAGTAATGCCTTTAGACTTGAGCAGGATAAAACCTCCTACCAAAGTGTCTGGAAGAGATTGTTTTGGAATAAACTCGAAGCTTAGAGGCAGCATACCACGAATATGACATGCTGAGGAAATCCGCGGAAAAAGCTAGAGATGAAATTGTAGATTGCGGGACCCGGGACGGATCCACTCATCTTCCTAATCGGCGCAAAAGACAGCGTGGAGGACGCCGTTTTTTTACGAGGATTTCAGTTGAAACACGCCACCCTTCTGCACACGCCGCATCCAGGACCGAGCATTCAAATATTGGTAAGGTCCCCTTACCAGTCTATTCAAGTGAAAGCAACGAAGAAGCTCCTGGGAGAGGGACGTGTACATAGAGGAGCGTTCTAGCGTACCTCGTAGGAACCAAAGCGGTTCCCACGCCGCTTTTTACGACGATTAGGGAGAGATGAGCAGAACCACTCTGGATCCCACAATCAACAACCCATCTCTGGCTTTCCCGTGCATTCTTTCACCGTCAGATTCGTGCTGCTCTGAAGGGCCCCTAGATCAGACAGATATCCCAACCCCAAGTACATGTTGAGATTTCTCCGTTCTATGGAATGCCGCTTACTGAACGCCTCAGTTACAGTTGCAGACTGGAGGGAAGGTGGGATTCAGTGTCGCACAAGCGGTTACGCCCATTGTACACGGTGTGGGCATGCAGGTGTGCAACGCGAAGGTGGAGTGGAAAAGTCCCGCCGCGCAGTTTTCTACTGTAAGTCTGCACGAGAAAACAGCACGCAAATTGCGAATTTCTGGCTGGACTCCACTGTTGCTTACTGATGTCAAAGATTGGGTATGGTTAGGAAGCACAGCATGTGTGGGATTGGTGTAGTTTTTATTGCTGCTAAAACCCTTTTTGTTTTCTTCGATTTCAATTTTTAACACTCCTCAAGAGATTCGTGGGAATACGAAGCGCGTTGATTTCAGCAATATTCGATCAGCGGAACGAATACGAGAGTTGGAGGCTCGTTTATTGCAAGAGGGGCTTGATAAGGAATCGGCTATGGAGAGGGTTCAGCAGATGTTCAACGAGTTCACAAAAAAGGTTAGTTGTCTTACTGATTGATTGATGCACTCTGTAAGCCGTTACGTTGTCCTTATACGTTTGTAAAATGTATTTTTAAAATGGGTTAGTTGTTTATTTACCTTCTGAAATTTATTCCTTCATAGGAGCATGCAGTAGAAAGATATTTGAAGCGATTTTTCCGATTTTTTTTACCAGTATTTTCTTAAATTCTCGAGTCGTGCCGGACAAGTTCTGCGTCTCACACACTGAAGATGAATATGGCATCAATTCAGCATATAAGGCCGCAAGAATTCTGAAAGAAGAGCCATACCTAACTCAGGAGACATCTTTAGGATCACAAAGAAATAATTTTGGTGATAGAGTGGAGGCTGAACTTTAAAGGCATCACTCCACGAATCTGAGGTGGTGCGAATTTCAGGTGAAGTATTCGTATACGGCATAGTAGATTATGGGTGAGGAGAGTGATTCCGTCCATTTCTTCCTAATTGCCGTAAAAAACGGCCCGGAAGATACGGCTTCGGGCATTCTGGCGCACTTTTTTGGAGTTCGACCGGAGCGCGCCAGTCTTGTGCGGCGCCGCATCTTCCGGGCCGTTGTTTACGGCAATTAAAAAGGAATGGAAGGAATCACCCTCCTCTCCATAATCTACAATCCCTTATAAGAATGCTCCACCTGAAATCTGCACCACCTCAGATTCGTGGGGTGATGCCTTTAATGGATGAATGAAACTCGAATTCATAAGTTTTTAGCAGGCAGTGAAAATTGCGTTCACATCAAACTTTTAGAATATGTTAGTGTTATATTCATATTTCACATTCGAATTTACCCCAAAAAAGGCGTCAACGACCTCAGCATCGGGCCCCTCCTTTCATCCTGTAACCGAGCATGTTTTTCAGTTATCTGTCTTTTTACTTGTTCATTAACTTCTGTGCAGAATTTGATACTACCTTTGTTTAGCATGGTAGGAACAGTGCTGAACAAGAAAAAACTGAACGACGTTTGATAAGTAAGGATGAAGAACTTCAAGCCACGCTCACCGAACTAGCTGAGGTATTTTCTTTGAAGCTTTGACTCGCTTTGCGCTACTTCTTTTTTCTTTTTCTTTTTTTTCTTTTTTTGCTCTGCTTTTTTAGATGGGTTGTATTGGTCGCATCTTGTTGTAGTTGTGAGATCTTCTCTGAAGTCATTAAGATGACAAAGTTCCCGCAAACTTACAACTTCTTTCTATACTTCTCAGTGTAAATTGACTCTGGGGAATGTGTGGTCGCTCCAGTCACGTGTGCGCAGGCTTGAAGACAGCATACTACGAATCTGGGGTGGTACGGATTTCAGGTGGGGTATCCATATACGGGGTCGTAGATTATGGAGACCGAGGTGGTTCCGCTCATCTCTCCCTGAATCAATGAAAGCAGCCGGCCACTGAATGCTGTTTTGCACAATGCCTTCTATAGCAGCGTGCCACCCTTGCACGCGTAGCATCCCTTACTGCCTATCGGGGCAGTTTGAATTGATCTTCGACGAATCGCAGGGCGGAGGCGGCGCAAGGGGTGGAGCGTTGCAATAGATGGCGTCGTAAAAACAGTATTGTGGAGGCGGCTGTTTGCATTAATGCAAGGAGAGAGTGGCGGAACTACCCTCTGTCTCCATAATCTACGACCCGTATACGGATACTCCACCTAAAATCCGTTCCACCTCAGATTCGTGGTATGCTGCCTTTGACCATTCCAAGCATATGCAAAAAAAAGCGTGCTGTCTTACAAAATTCGACTCTGCTTTTCTGAAAACCACAGGTTCGCGCAACATTATCTACCCTGGAACACAAATATGCTCATTTACAAAAGAAGCACGAAAGAATCGCAGCTGAGAACGCCGAGATGAAGAAGGAGCTGGAAGAGATTCGCAGTGAACTGTTGGAACGAAGAAGAAGATCTATCGCGAAGAACCCTCTAGAGGTTAATCAGGTAATGAACCTTTGTGCAAATTCATGGCATTCGTTCTTTTTTTGTTGTTGTTTCTTAAATGTATTGATGTCAGTTGATTATTAACTGATTTTACCATCATGTATTTTTTGTATTTCTCTTCATTTTTGTTAGCAAATCTTTCAGACCATTAATATATAGTTTTGAGTTTTTAGTCTCTCAATGCTAGTACCTTTACTGACGATAGTTTGGACGAGAATGCTGGGCATTTTGTATATCAACAGATGACACAGAAAATAAATGCCCTCAAGGAAGAAAACCAGAGACTTGCTGCTACTTTGGAGGTTCGTTAGCACTCTTTCGAAGTAGATTCCCCTTACTGCTTTGCTTCATTCTACGTATTTTGAAAATGCATGGTTTTCAGACTGAACGTGCTGAGCACAAGGCCCAACAAAAAGACTTCCATACAGCTGTGATAGTAGCTGAAAGGGGCAGGGAAGAGGCCCAAGCTGAAATGACGAGGTTACCTAGATGAACAATCGCATATTTTGCATAGTATTTCTTAACAGATTTTAGCTTTGCATATAAACTCTATAATCAATGTTTCAATAATAGATGGATTGAATTATCGCGCGCAAGCTCGTCCGCTGACTCCGGCTTATGGGCGGGTCTGATGCGCAAATTTGACAAGAATTGCAAGAGGAATGCGTTACTGGCATGGACTCAAACTCAGTGAGCATTTTACATCTAAACTGCTAATCCTATATGATTTCCTTATTCGTACTACGCGTTTATGCATGCGCTCTTACATGACCCATATCTCAACGCCCACTCTCCGATTAGGTTTTTCGCGAGGTTTTTTCTTGTGAATCTTTGGTACACAACATTGAAATGCGTTTAATGTCGTTCGACCACTTCGACGGTTTGTAGATTTCTTCAGATGGATATCTCGATACTAAGTCTTTTATTTTCAGTTTGACAGCTTATCCGTCATTGTCTGTGTCAAACTTCAGTTCGGACTGGTCAGATGGGCGAGCTTTCTGCGCTCTGATTCATAATATTCGACCAGAATTGGTAATATTTTACAGTATAGTACAGTATTGATGACTACTTGCGCAATGATAAATGAAAAGGACATATTTTCAAATGAACGAAGTGTTACACTATCTTTTTCCTTTGGCACTTCACCTTGTCCAAGTGTTCGACACGTGTGCGAGCGTAATTTCAACATCACATGTATGTAGTCCATACAAAGTTTATTTTCCACCCTACGTGTATTAGGATACGGATAGCTCTAATTCTTGCAATGACAATTTATCCATGCTCCCAGAATGCAAGCAATCTCTCTCCTATAAGCCTACATTTGTCCTCATACTGTACCAGCTGGCGTCAAATACAAAATAAAATGTGGCAAGAAGTGTGAATGACTGTCACCGTTCTAACTATTTCTTCCCCAATCTAATTGCAAATATCTTTTAGTAGTTTTTTCTCCATTATTAATATACAGATGTGTTCGGGTGCAATACTTCCAGTTTTCAGATAGATCGTTCACAGCTTAATCAGGATGGTTGTACAGAATTGGCAATCAAGAAGGCAGCCGAGCTTGGAGTTAACATAGAACCAACCATCTTCTCCGTTTCTACTCCCGACTGGAAGCATGTGATGGCAGCTGTGTTCGAGCTGTACAAAAAGCATAAAGCTTTACCGGAAGTGGATAACGAGTGTTGAAGTTACTGGTTTATTCGCGGTGCGATCTCAACCATTCTCTCCATCTTAACCAATTCTGCTTTATAATTACATTCACTTCATCCTCATGCAAATTAATGCAAAAGTGTATTTGTTACGATTTTAAGCTGGTTCTTAAGAGGTTAAATGGATTCTTTATGGGGAAATTTTTCAATTGTATAGAGATTATTCTGACTGCGATCTCAATTTTTTTCAGGAATTTAAGAAGTTTTGCCGATGTTTTTCTTAGTCTGTTGCAGTCCAAATAATGCTGAGTTCCATTACAAAATGTGCAGAATCGTAGTATCATAGAAAAGTTGTTCGAACCGCACTAGTTTTTTGAAATGATTTTCCATTTCTGTGATCTCTGTGGTGAAGACAGGACTTAAGATCGTACTTTATATCCGATTTTCTTCCCTATTTCGCTTCATTTTCATCTCAGTAATCATTACTTCTCTTAAAAAGTGATCTATTATTCATTGATAAGCAGCTAACAAGACAAGCATTCCAGGAAACTATCTTGAGTTAACGAAACATTCCACTAGATTGATTGGTTGTATAGCGAAACAGTACCCACTCTATTCATGTCTTCTCTTATCGTACAATTACCACAATTTCTACATACTAATATTGTTGCTTGTGTCATAAACGTGTTCATATTATTGCATAAAGCGCACTATATAAAACGAATGGTGCAGAATTCGAACACAGTCGCAAAAAAAAGCAGGGAAATATGCAAGGTGAGACTAGATAAAGAGGAAATAACTGCTCTGAATCCATCGCATCTGCTGCAGCGTAGAGGTGCCTTTTTTTTTTAGTGTTCCTATTACTTTTGTAATAACATTCTTTTAATGGAGAATGCTTTCGCAGTGCTTAAAGGCACCACGAATCTGAGGTGGTACGGATTTCAGGTGAAGTATTCATATACGGGATAGTAGATTATTGAGAGGTGGGCGATTCCGTCCACTTCTTCCTAATTGCCGTAAAAGGCGGCTCGTAAGATGCGGCGCGTTCAGAAGGCTAGCGCGCTCCATCGAACTCCTTGTAGAAAATAGAGCGCCGGATCGCTCGGAGTCGTATCTTCTGGGCCGTTTTTTTAACGCCAATTAGGAAGAAGACGGAATCACCCTTCTCTCCATAATCTACTATCCCGTATACAAATACCGCACCTGAAATCCGTACCACCTCAGAATCGTGGGGTGATGCCTTTAAGAAACAGCGAAAAAAGAACGAATACCATGAATTCGCACATTCGCAAGTTTCATTACCTGATTAACCTCTAGAAGGTTCTTCGCGATAGATCTTCTTCTTCGTTCCAACAGTTCACTGCGAATCTCTTCCAGCTCCTTCTTCATCTCGGCGTTCTCAGCTGCAATTCTTTCGTGTTTCTTTTGTAAATGAGCATATTTGTGTTCCAGGGTAGATAGTGTTGCACGAACCTGTGGTTTTCTTTTAATGGAGAATACTTTAGCAGTGCTTAAAGGCATCACTCCACGAATCTGAGGTGGCACGAATTTCAGGTGGATTATTCGTATACGGCATAGTAGATTATGGGGAGGAGAGTGATTCCGTCCATTTCTTCTTAATTATCGTAAAAAACGGCCCGCAAGATACGGCTTCGGGCATTCTGGCGCACTTTTTTTTACAAGGAGTTCGACTGGAGCGCACCAGCCCTGTGTGGCGCCGCATTTTCCGGGCCGTTTTTAACGGCAATTAGGGAGAAATGGACGGAATCACCCTCCTCTCCATGATCTACTATCCCTTACAAGAATACTCCACCTGAAATCTGCACCACCTCAGATTCGTGGGGTGATGCCTTTAACTGCACTTCGAAATAGTGCTCTTAGCACTGCTTTGCACATATTCACCGTCAGCAGTTCTTCACAACCAAGGAGATGCGGATATTTTCTTTCTCCTCGCTCAACATAGTAGATTTACCACCATTTTTCGGAGTTCCATCCCACTCATTCCTTTATTTGGTATTTTTTGCTTTTTGATAGAAGAAAAAAGTCAAAGAGACCAAAGAATAAATGAAGACATAAGTCTCCATAAAGTGTGGAAAATTCTACACTATTTCTTCCTAATTAACCAACCTCTTCGTCGCTGTTCCGAATTCAGCGAAACAATGACGCCTCGCTTGAATTGTATGTCGAGTATTCCCGTATGTTCATCAACATCTCTACCTTTATTCACATTTGCCAGCTCGGGCATCTCTAACATGGGTCTGTCTTCTTCAACGCAACTTGGACAACGTTACCTGATAATTATATCACAGTATGAATGAGGAAGCGAAGACGAATTACTTGGTTGGGAAGAGCGCAAGAGTCTTGGTTGAAGATTCCTGTTAATCCTTCCTTTTTCCGTTCTCTTTTCAGAAAGTACAAAAAAAGTAGGGATTATGCTCAAGGAATTAAACATAGCGGTGTGGAAATATGTGGAAAGTGAAGCTTGGATGGACCGATCACACTGTAAGAAAGAGCCGGCGGTAAATGGACTGAAAGAACGTTAGAGTGGATTCCAAGAGATGCTAAACGCCCTCGAGGGAGGCCGACAACGAGATGGGCTGCATACAGTTGAATAGCTTCATCATTCGGGCCATTCGCAAAACTTGGAAAAACTTCTTGGATGACGACATCAGAAAAGAGTGACTAGAAACGATGCAGGGAATTTCTCTTCCAACGAATATAGGGCATTTAAGTAAGTATCTAAGATTTGCTCGACTACAGCCAGTGATAATTTTCCGAGTAAACATATCGATTGTTATCAGCGGTAAACAACCTATAAGTGGCTTCGCGTGAAATGAAGATCGTTCAGGAGTAGGTTCATTTGTAGCAACTTCTCTTTAAGTAATGGGAGGCGCTGAAGAGTACGTTTACTATCGTTAAATGTTTTTATCGTAAAACAATACCGATGTCAACGAGAGAAATTTTCGCAGGAAAGGAGAGAAACAGGAGGAAGAAAAGCCTACCGATGATAAAAAGGAAGAAGAGAAAGACAAACAGGAAAAAGAAGAAAATCCCAAGGATGCCAAAGGGAAAGAAGGCAAAGACAAGCACGAAAAAGACGACGAAAAACCTAAAGGCACCAAAAGGCAAGCATTATTACTTTTTTGCAACCAGCAACGGATTTCCTCACCTGGAGGAATTTCAGTAAGACATCTTCAACGCCAAAATCAGATACCAAGACTGAGGAGGTAAATGAACAGTTGACAAGAGAAGACAGGGAAAAAAAACTCTAATAGTTCGTCTAATAATGACATATTTCAGATTGGTGAAACTCTATGGTGTGGGAGTGATGTATGTTTTTGATGAAATTTCTTTTGAGGATTCCAGATATACATTAATAAATGACTAGGAACAGGTTACTCTACGTGGAAAGGAAATTAACGCAAAACAATACAAAATTTGTCGTGATCGGTGATACTCAGTCATAGTTACCATCGGTAGATAGCCTCGACCTCGTTGTGAAAAAAGTGACAATGTCGGAAACAGCCGCCCATATAAGGGATACTTCTTCATGCTCCACTTTATTTAATAGACTCAGCTGCAATGTTTTAGCCATTTTTAAATGGCAAAATGTTGTTTCTTAGTAGTTTTTCGTCAAAATATTGTCCATTTCAAATTGTTTTCATATCTGTATTCAACTGTTTTCATATCATGCTGAATGTCTCCATTCTCTTCAAAATTCATTCAAAAAGGATTCATTTGAAAAAAACAAATTTTCAGCTCTATTTGATCATTATCTCTGTTATCCTCGTCGTTTTCGCCTTGTTTAGTTTTTTTGGGGACTCAGTATCGAAAGCCGTGGCAGGATTCAAGCTGCTGTTTTCGGTTCGTCTTTCTACTATATGATTCTTCAGGACTTTTTCCAGCAAACTTATTGTACAATAGACACTGGAAAAAGGTATGATTATAAAACCAGGAAGATTAGGAAACACAATCCAATTTCAACCTAAATGCAGTCGAAGTGCTTTACCTTAATTTGGGATTACGTTTCTAACATCATGCGCCGAATTGAGGAATGAGCCTCTGAAAATTAACGATTTGGAAGTCATTAGTTGCAGAATTACACTACAGACTCTAGATTAGCTGAAAATCGTCAGTTCATTTTGCACGCTCCTGTTCTGTAGTCCAACACCTTCATCACTTCAGCTGGAAGGTTTTTCAGCCTTCCAAATATGGAAGAGGAGTTTTCAAAGTCGCAGCACTGCAGCGCGGTCTTTCTGACTCCCCCACAGCTCATAAAAACCGAGCGTCAACCACCATTCAATAGTGTTGAAAAGTGAGAGTAGATTTAGAAGCATAAGCAGTGTATCACGAAATTGACAGTGTTGGGATCTCTAAACGAAACGATAGGGTTTGGGATATTGATATATGAACGTGATCACGATCAATTTTATTCCCTGAGAAACGGCGTGGAAATCAACGTTTCCGACCGTTTGCATCTACGGGGTAACATACGCGCTGCGTCTGCAGGCGATCGAACAATTATTAAGTTACTGACGCAGTCTTCCCCGCTTGCGGATCCAGCGCATATATGTACTTGTGCTTGAACACATGTTGGATTCCTCGTAGGAAAAAGAGGAAGGAAACTGTAAACTTTTGACACCTTATTTCTGCAGTTAGTCTATTATGTTGGGAGGTTTCACGTGCTGATATTAAGATTACTACTAACATAGTTTTATCGGTGCCAATAAATCTTGTGCTGTTGTATTCTAAAATCTTTTCTTCTTTGAAGCTTCTTTATTGTGCTGGCGCTGTGTATGCAGTTGTAAAAAAGAATGCACGTATTATGGCTGCAGTGATGATGGCAACGGTGAGCTGCAAGTATGTCCGGTGATTGTAGTAGACGTTATACTTGTTTTCAGCTTGCACTGGTGGTGTTTGATATCCTCAGCATATGTGTTTCCTTATTCGGAAAATCAAAAATAGGTTGGTAGAACTAGTAACAATTGCTAAGATCTTTTCTTAGAGTCTCGTTTTGCTAATAGATTGAAAGGAACGTGATCAGCTTAATCACATTGGCTCCCGTTGACCTTTGAACTAGTCGGGCTGGCGTCAAACCCTTCTATTGGTCCCTAGCGTGCCATAGTCCCTTGTGATTTCTCCATTTAAATAGGAGACAAAGTGTACCAAAATCTCTTTTTTCTTTTCGTTGGTGTCTCTAATCTTCGATCACTTACGTAGGATGGAACTTCAAAACTCACTTGTGTGCAGCAGGATAGTCCTCGCATCACTCTTTTCATTGCGCGTTCAATGATGCTCACCTGGTTTTCTTCCTGTTTGCAAAGTCCCCAAGCTTCTAAAGGATAAGTCAGAGCAGGAAACATGATGGTATCAATGAAGTGAGCCCGTGATCTGGTGTTAATGAGGTGAGCACGGAGCCTGGAGTTCCTGGTCACTTCACCGCATCCTCGATGCGGTTATACGCTCTCCAAGGCGCTGGCTCCCTGGTTTTTCAGCTCAAGTGCTCATGTTCACTCCCTCACCAGGATAAAAGTAGCTGGTGCATTCGGATACGTTTGTTCCGTTGAGGGTAGATGGGGCATCCGAAACCCATGCGTTTCGCATAGACATTGTCTTTTGGAGATCTTATAGAAGCCCGATGCATCCAGATGTTTCGCTGAAATCGGGCGGCATTCGTTCCGCTTGGCTGAAGCTAGATTGTATCAGAACAATGTCATTAGCGAAACTAAACTTTGTAGCGCATGGCCACCAGCCGAACTCGGTCAGCATTCGTCCCGCTTAACTAGATATTAACAGAATGATGTCATCAGTGACGAACAGATGGTGTTGCAGCCGATCATCAACCTCCAATTTCATGTTGTCTAATTTCAGCTATCGCTTGCGTTAGAGTGGCCGCAAAGATTTTAGGAGGAATTGCGTAGGACCTTGTAGGACACTTGTCATCACGTCGATAATGGTCGCCTTGCAGACTGGCGAAATTTCGGTCGTAAAATTACAGTACAACTCTCGATGTACCCTTATGTACTGAGAAGGAACACCGTTGCCTAAAGCTTCCACGACTTTTTCCGTCTCGTGTAAGTCGAAGAACTTTTCTAATTCAGTGAAGGTGATAGTTAGCGGCACTTTGTACCTTAGCGATATATCTATGAGCTTCGAAGCAGTGCAAATGTGGACAATCGTGCTGAATCTTTGAACTGAAACTCTCCTCGTCTCCGCACTTTACATACCTTTCCTTCATCTAACACTTTTTCAGTCCCGTTAAGGATTACTCTTGTAAAATGTAGATGACGGAAACTGAGCAGATTGGGCAATAGTTGCTGATTTCATGTGGATCTCCTTTCTTACTCAACAACGTATGGAGAGCCTTGCCAGAGTGTTGATAAGGATTGGCGGAAAGTCCTTTTGGGTTCAGTTCTTATCCTGTCCGGTCCGGATGCGGTACGATTTCTTACCGTCATGATAGCAGGTTGTTCCTCAGGCAGGAGAACCTCTGGAATGACATTTCCATCTTCTCTCAGATGGTAGGGAGGCAAGTGGGCGTGGTCATCGCAAAGATCTGAGGAAGAGTTGTGAATAATCTTCTATTTCATCTTCTCGAATCCTCATTTCCGTTTCTTCAGCCAACACTTTTCTCTTCTCTCTTTAGGAGCTTCTTTAATCGCCTCTCTGCAAAGCTTTGCGAGTTCGGAAGAGAGTTCTTGGTCATCTGCAGCCTGTGCTGCACCAAATGGATGTATCAGCTCAAGGGTTTGTGGAGGCATCTCTTAGTGGTTTTGAAACTCTCAGGCTTTTTTGCACGGTCGTGAAGGTGTCCAACAAGCCAATCGTATCCTTCTCCGATTTTGTCCATTTTGGAACCTTCCAAAAAGAGGAGGTGATCGTAGTCCGTTCACGAACAGGACGTCTAGCACAACAGCGTCATCCCTCAGGCAAAAGCTTTTACTAACGATGATGTCAATTACGGTGCTTCCACCGAATGACTCCCAAGTCTACCGTAGAGATGAATGCTTCTGGGATTGTGAGTTTCCATAGATGGTCTTAGTCGACAAAACAAAAAGATGATAAACTCTGAAAGTCTCTTTCCTTGTTCATTCTATTGAAAATCGTAGGCTTAGGTTCTTCAAACATTCTCCTGGGGTCAATTTTGGCGCTAAAATCGCCAACAATGACCTTGTAGAAGTCGCGGTCTTCTTTCTGGAACTTTCCTTTTTCCATATAGAAAGTTTCGACTACTTCTTCGTAGCTTTATGTTCAAGCGTCAGCGACGAAGATGGTCAAACCTGCTAAATAACATCTTTTTTCGCTCATACGACCGATTGGGATCGTAAGATGTTCAAAAGAGCCGATGTCCTTTCTCGTATTCATATTCATGGCATGTTGACGAAATCGCGAACTCCTCTACTGTCTGTCGCATGTTTCTAGAGACAGTTCTTTTCCAGTTTCGTAAATGGCGTTCAGGGTCGTCTCGTCTCAATCAGTACGATTACGCCGTTCGCTGGCTTCTAAAGTTAACCATTCAATTTGATCCTTGTCTTTTCCGATTTGGAGGACTAGAATACTCCTGCAACACCTTTTTTCGGGGTGCTACTAGGCTTCCCTTCGGGGTCGGGATTACTGTAGTATGGATATAATTTTAAATAAAGCAGGTTGGCGGCATCTAGTACCAAGGGTCTATGGAGGAACGTTGTGTCCTCCCAGAGTGGAAATGGAGCTTGTCGGCGACGGCTTCAAACCGCCTCCTTTGAAACTATCAGTCATTTGACCGCAGGCTTTTGGCTACCGACGTGCGGTATGCAATTATGTTATGTGCCAGTCCCTGCGCAGCAGAAACAGAAAGTCCGTCCTTTGAATAAAGCCGCGTCTCAGGGCATAGTCGGGGTCGCTTTTGGGCCCTCTTTCCATTAACTACTAACCGGCTGTGATCCCTCTAATGGGGAAGATCTGAGGAAGATGAAATGACAAATCCAATGAAATATGCAAAATAAGTATTGAGCCGTGCATTCAGCGGTTTAGGTCGCATGTGGTTTCTGCATATTTTTGTGCACAACAGTAGTGATTTCTGTTATATTGAAAACCAATTCTGTTTTGCACGAAAACATATGTTAAAAACTTCAGTTTGAGTCACCCAATCATTCGGCTGTTAAAGTCGCAGCAAGCGCTTTAGGGGCGTATTCAACCAAAAAATAAAACTTTTAACATTTAATTGTGGATTTCAGGAGAAGCGTTCTTCTCAATTTTGTTTTCGATATTTCGGATTGTGAGTGAGTAATCGACAACTTTAGACTCAAGAATGAGAATAATTTAGATGACAAAGATTCTGTTGATTGAATGCAATTTCAGTTTTTGTTCACCTCTTCTTTATTACGAATAGAATTCGCAAAGTTTACAAGAACCAACAAGACTCCAGTCTTCCCAAATAATTACCATTCTTACAATAAACATTTGAGGGAAATAGTTCTTCTCGATTATTGAAGCAGATTGACGGCTTAACGGCACACTGGATGAGTGATGTAAAATAAGGCACGGTAAAATAGTCATGTCAGCCAAACAACAATGTGAAGGGGAAAGGAGCAAAACATTTATGTCTATAAGAAGAACGAACAAAATACTGAAGGATGTTGCAAACAAAAATCCTCGTCACAACAGTTTCACAGAACTTTTGACTTTTGCTTTTCCAACCTTATCATTTGCAGATTGAAATAATAGTGGTTTGCGTGATCTAATCGGTGAGTTATTATTGTCACTGTTGCGCAAATCTTTCCCGAGGTGCGTCTTCCTTGAATACAAACAAACACATAAAACACATGTTCACTAAATGGATGAACATTGATACTTAGGCAGTAAGCTAAATAAGGCAAGCATATGATTAGCAGGCGTGAATGATTGGGATAAAAACATCAGTCAAGCAAGTTTCCACCGTTTGCATCCAGCCCAACTACTTATGTGAAATAATGCAGATGCAAATTTTATGCTTTCAGCACATCTATGTGCAGCAGCTATAGTATTGACTTATTCTAACAATGAGGTCTGATGATGGTACTGAATAAGTCTCATACCGCCGGCACGTTTGATTGCGGATATCGGTATTTCATGGAAAAGAGGGTTTATGCAATCACCAACATTATCATATCATTGATATTGACCTATTTCTGGTCGCGTTGGAAACGTGATATTGTTTTCATATATAATTTTTGCATTTGCCTACAAACGATCGTACTTTCTAGGGTAATCTACAGCCCTTCAAGATAATCTATAGAAAGGCTTTTTTTTCATTGATTTTTTCTACATATAAAACTTTTCAGATCTGACAGATCGAGACTAGTGCTGTTTTTTTTATGTACAGCAACCTTTTTTCTGATTCGTAAGTAGAAATAGGTTGAAAAGAAGAGGGAAGCGCTCACTCCACTATCTTCAGACAAGTACACTACATACCACAAAGATACTGATCAGGTTTACCAGCTTGGAAATGTAGTAAGAAAATATTAACGTTCCCGGATTCTCGAGACAAGCATGTTCTCTCGACAAAAATGGAAAGTTTGAGACGTTCTGTATATTCCAGCATTTAGTTTTATTTATTCATTTTTTTAATGTTCTTCAACTACCTATTTTTAGATCCTCTTGACATTGAAACATTTTTTGTTTGAAATTTCTCTCTCCATAAACTGCAGCAAGTACAGTTGGATGGATTCTAAATTTTCTTTTCAATCAAAAATCAACGGATTCTAGTGAGAGACAATCTTTATTGAATAAGAACACACCAATTGCACCCGGAAAGGTGCGCTGCCAACATATCACTGAAGTTCCACCATTTATTGCTCTCTTTAAGAGTTTATTGTCTTATAAGACAGTTGTAGTGCCTACTTCTAATCTTACTGATTCTAGTTTCTTCATATCATTGAGATAGTGCCACGAAGACAGAACGAAACATTTTCGACACCTGCCCTGCGTATTCAATCAAGATGATAATGCCGCTGAAGCTCATGTTCAGATTTGTGCTGTGTGTGGAGACCAACGAGGCAGGTAAAACTATGAAAAAAAAAACAAAAGCGAGAAAAAGGTCTTGCAGAGAAAAGAAGAACAAATGACCAACAAGGAATCGAAAATTGTTTTGAATGATTTATGGAAGAGATATGAGAAGTTGGTAATGACATGAGGAATTAAGGAAAGCTTACGCATTAAACACGCCAAGATTAAAGGACAGTCGAACATAAGCACTGTTATCACTTGATCTACAGTGACTTTGGCTGCAAAAAGACGAACTTCAAACAAGAATTTTTCGTCAACCCTCCACATTTGCTCGATTAATGTGCGGTCTTTTTTGAGATTGAAATTCCTGTTTCGAAGCGAGAAGGACATCAATATTCGGTACTTTCAAGCACAATCTGCTTCTGCACACATACATGGTGCCATTTTCGCCTTCGGCGGCTCTATCGCCTCGATAAAATGCAACGTACAAATGCTATCTAATAATTAGGCCTGTTTTGCCTATGAAACTCAAGTTAATTGACTTAGAAAAACAATCAATGGATTTGATGCATTGGAACCTCAATGTCATGTAGAGCGATGAATTCTCCACTAAACAATTCATAATGTATTACCAATGCTTTTTATTTTTGTGCGAATTTCCAAGTTTGAAATGAAGCGTTCAACCATATACGTGTATACGTATATATATATAAACATACAGTCACTGAGCTGTTTATATATATATATATATATATATATATATATATATATATATATATATATATATATATGTATAAACAGCTCAGTGACTGTATAATGTTTCGCGATGAACAAGTGATGTGTTCACTTTTCCTTCCCGGAATGGGCAGATTTTATTCTCGATGTGCCTTGTGAAATGTATGTGAGCAACTGAAAGAAGAGAATTGGTCTGAACAATACATGCATACTTTTGGTTTTTGATGTCATCCTAACGCTTTTGTGTTACGTTATTCCACTTTTCGGACGCTATAAATATGAATGGGTATGCGCTTATGGACCGTTTTCTTGAAGGGTTTCTGTGGCAGCGTACCGGTAAGTGTTTACTACTAGTAGAAACATGGTTCATTTCTTTCATTGGTCATTTCTTTATGAGTATACCTCACTCAGAGACACTTCGCAAATTAAGAAAGCTGTTGCCGCTTGTTCTCTCTCAAACGGTCCTCCTAAGGCTTCCAGGATAGAGTCTGCATCTTTGTTTGCGTACCAGCAAAATAAAGAGGAAACGAATATAAAAACAAGACAACACATATCATTATTCGAAGTAGCATTCGAGGTATAAAGGTGGTTGATGTTTTCAACATCTGTAATTTTTCCCATTCAAACGTAAAGAAATGGGAGAAGCATGCGATGCGTAGACGGAAGGAGGTTCGGATCCAACTATGTATACCCCGAGGCACGGTATTTGTACGAGTATTCGCATAATATTTGTACGATGAACTGAAACTGCCAGGAACTATTCACTTAACTGATATCACACACTCGTAGAATCTTTGAGTTTATCACGTTGTTGTTTTGAACATGTAGTTACCAAACTTTGATCACTAATTGCTTCTCATAAAGCAGAAATTTCGACGGAATTTTCCTCGTTCATGATTCTCCCTTTTGCTAATATTTTATTAAAATCAGCATGTCATGAATTTGGCGTGGTTTGAATTTACCATGGAAAGCTTCTACACGGGGTCGTAGATTGCTGAAAACCACAAGAGAAATTATTAATCCTCGAATGCTTGCTCGCTGATGCGGCGCGTGCACAAGGGTGGCGCCTTGCAAAGCAAGCCGTCATAAAAACAGCGGCTTCCGGACTGCATTTTGCAGCAACTACGTAGAGATGAACGAAACCACCAATTTCTCCGCAAGTCACAATACTCTATAGAAGCTTTCCACGAGAAATCCAAACCACGTCAGATCAGTGGTGTGGTGCCCCTGATCTTAAGATAATCAATAGCAATCACAAGCATGTCTGCTTTATCGCAATTTTTTATCCTGCTGTCGCATTCTCTGAATTCGGAGAAGGTAAACAACGTTTTATTAAGGAGAGAGCGGATTCCGTCAGGTCTGATAATTCTACGGTGCTTCACACAATTATAAAACTTTTTTATATCCATAAAGTAGCGAAAAATTATAGTAAATAAACGAATGATGATAATCTTCATGTATCGACGGATTAAAAGAAAGTCTTACGCACGAGATCAGTTGTTTCATGGCTAGCAAATATGCTAAAGTAAATATAACATACGCGAAAGGAATCCTTGGTAGTGCTTGAGTTGCATTAACTTTACTGCTTTAAGGACAGTGAATTTATCACCGACAATTTCATCATGACTTATATGACTTATACTTCATTATTTTCGGACAAAGTAGCGTTCTGCTCCAAAAGCGAACAAACTCAAACTTTGTTCTGATATCTTAAGGGCGCCTTCACCTTGAAGGATTTGCAAGTGAAATGTTACTACTGCTGTCACTAATCGTGGCGTTTAATGGTTACGCAGAAGCAAGGTTGGGTTGCAAAAACATGAGAGGAAAAGATGTTGACTGGTTTGTTACATCAACCGGCTGCTACTGTTCCTGCTTGCTTTGAACTTCTTCAGCACCTTTCAGGTTTGTTGCCATTAAACTTCCGGCGAGAGAGGATGAAATGGAAGGTAGAGGTTTTGTGTATTTCGATGAAACGCAGCTTAACTGGAAAATGAGCCCTGAGCCAATTGATAGCGTCGAATCCGCGATTGGAGCTACCGTTGATCAACTGTACGATATGAATGAGGTAGCGCAAGAAGGGGACCATTTTACCAACAGATAATCTAACCTCTATGATTT
The DNA here is from genome assembly GCF_031761385.1 of Necator americanus. Taxonomy (NCBI): domain Eukaryota; kingdom Metazoa; phylum Nematoda; class Chromadorea; order Rhabditida; family Ancylostomatidae; genus Necator; species Necator americanus. The sequence goes on along the minus strand of NC_087373.1, from coordinate 13,691,202 downwards.
CTAGAGGAGCACGTTTGCTATCGCTTACAACGACAACAGTCCTAAGGGAGAAACTGGGGGAGGTCGCGGTCACAGCAAGGGAGTGGCAGTGTTCGATAAAAAAGTTGGATTCTGGTTAATCCATAGCGTGCCAAAGTTCCCACCAATTAGTGAGCACTTTCATCTTTGTAGTCGAAAATCAAGGATTGTAATCAAACCTCAAGGAAGGCATTTGGCTTAAAACTAAAATGCAAAATGCAAAATATACACGAGGAAAAATATCATCAGATGTGTGATATCCTTAATCAACTTCTTTTGAACTGCGTGATTCAGATAACTACAGCTTTCAGGAAAAGCTTCGGTCTTAAAGAGAAACAATCCTCAGTCGCTCGAATTATCAATTTAGATAAATATAGCTTTCCCCGAAGTGGTGAGAAATTTGCGCAATCGTTTCTATGCCTCACTCTTAGTGTGGATATGCTGGAAGATGTGGGGCAGTATATGCGATTTGCACAAGTTACACCGTATTTCTTCAACTTGCCAGAGCTACACGAATTCATGTGAGTTCTTAGAAATTCGCGCAATGCCTGATTTGAACGTTTGAAAAATTTTCCCTTCAGGGCACCTTCACTCTTAGATGTCGTTAGCAAAAAGTCTTTGCCACGATCGGCAACTGCCTTCTCAACAATTCGTTCTATAAAAACACTAGGGGGTAAACAAGCGGAAGCATTCTCGAAACATAAAAAGTTTGGCAAAGGTATGCTAAATTTCGTTACTTCGTTCGTGAAAAGTTATTGGTGATTAAGATCTGTGGCATGATCTTATTGCCCCAGTTCTCAGAACACCTATGGTAGTTGAGACATGGAGAGGTGGAAGTGCTAAAGATCTCGGAACGCAATGTCACATAAAACAAAATGTGACTCAGAGCGAAACTTCTATTATTTCTCTATAATTTTCGCTACTACGTTCCTCGATATTTAGGTATACGATGTCAACGTTGTGTCCCTACTTGGTAATTCGTTTGAGAACTCACAAGATCACTCTAAATGGGGTGTTTCTATGAGATCTGGGATACCAGCTGTATGCATAGGAGGCATAAATAGACAGGTAAGACAGTTACTTATGAGGTGGACCAGTCAATGACAAATGCGATTTTCCATGTTAGGTATCTCAGTTTAAACGTGGTGGTGGCGCTGTATGTATAGAAGATCGAAATCTATGGGCTACGTTCATAGATTCCGTCAGTTCATACGAGAATTGTGGTAGTTTCTTCAACTTGTTTAAGCAGCTACTATTATTGCTTATTTTCTGTTCAGCGTAATCCAAGAACTGATGTTTGGTGTTCACCGATTCTTCGCACCGATTTTCTAACAAGGGCTTCCAATGCTTGTATTGAACATGCATCAGTTAATAAAAGAAAAGTGTTATTTACCACGGAAGAAAGAATTGCTTTTTGTTGTCCACTTGTGATGTAGTCCAACGGAGAACGCTTTGATTGCCTCGCGGTAATCTCAAACTTGGGTGATTGAACTTTATCTATCTTATCTCTTAACCAATCGTTACAAATATAAGGCACGAAGAAGGTTGAAGCTATATGTTCATCAGAAATAAATGTTACAATAACAAAAAGGGGCGATTAAGCGAAGATTGAATACAAAAGGATAAATTAAGCTAACTTAAGTATAGTTTATTTATTTATTTATTTATTTATTTATTTGTTGAAAACCCCTACAAGTGTGCCATAAAACAAAACAAAAAAAACAAGATGGAACAGAGCTCACTAGAATTTCGCCTGAATTTAACACAAGACTGGCTCTTCAGAGCGTGAGAGGTGGTGGGTTGGCAGGTCATTCTCCTGCTACAGAAGGTGAGAAATCCTCACGCGAGATCCTTTTCCCAGACCCAGAAAGCGACGGTAGATAAATGGATACCAGGGTTTGGGTGACCAACTTAACCTCGAACGGAGGAATCCGTCAGGGACCCTGGACGAATGGGTGGGGGCCTCAAGCGCAACTTTGCTATCCTTGAACGGCTTTCCACCACCAGGAGAGAATAACTGTAGGGACGAAAGGAGCATTTACTAGTGTCATAATGAACAACAGAAAAGGAGGAACTAAAACTGCGAGCTAAAAACACATATCAATCCAATTCTTATTGTGGTCGCTTGTTAGAGGAGGAACTTGCTCCACGTCTCTGAAACAATGAGATTTTAGGCCTCCCTCATACCTAGAATAGGTATTTATATAGGATAGGTATAGAATAGGTATATAGGATAGGTATAGCACAGGTATTCATATATTATATATTTATATAGGTATTTATATTTATACAGGTATTTAGAATAGACATTTAATTTGGATAGCCTGCTTTTGAATATCTTCGAGTTTGGACTAAACATAATTTCGGCTGGAATTAGATTAATCCAACGTGCAACTCTGCAAAAAAGGAGTTAACCATAGATGACAAGAGTTTTCATCTGAGTTTAGAGTAGTGCAAATTGAAGCTTTCTGTTCTTCCGCTTGTTGGTCGAAAAATCCAATACTTGCTTGCCTTTAGCTTAACATCCATTCGTAGGATTAGAAAACCCAAAACTAAATCGTTCACTAGTCGTCTGTATTTCATACTCTTTAATTTCAGCACGCTAAGTCGAACTTCATAGGAAGGAAGTGTGTCAGTGTAACCCGGATCGGAAAGCATCGATAATAAACCAGAATAGTTGTAACTTAAGTGAAACAAGTAATGTACAATATATAAGTAATGTATTGATGCAAAGAAATTAAATGGAGCAGAATATGCGCACTTCAGACGAATATGACCGAAGACAAAGAACTTCGACTCCGCGCAAGTCACCATCTAACCGATTTCTGCCTAAATGCGTTATCTATACATGCGAAGCGAGGCAGCTGGTGTTGCAGCTGCGTCTTTTATCTAAGCGATGATTTGTACTAGCACTTAACTCGTGTTAAAGAGTCTGATTCATGTTTGGAATTTGCAGCAGAAGTCAGTTACCGTAATCCTCACCTACTGTCTATCACCTTCGAGATACCACTTTTCGGCTGATGAATAACGCCGTCCTGCAGTAGAAAATGACTACATCTACCCATGGATTCTATCCATTGATCTCTTTTAAATGGACAATAATAACGATGTCACTTTTCTTCTTTTCGAATAGTAATCGATTATCTGAAAGTTATCTAATAAGAAACAACATTGATTATCAGAGGAGTTCTGAAGGGTGCTCTCAAGCGTTACCACTATCGGAAAACAGCGCTGTTCCAAATTAAACCAGCTCGCAGTTTGCCGTAATGACATGATCTGCCATAGATCGTCGAAGGTGTGCCGTGCTCTAGGACACAAGATGTATCCTGTGGTTCCATTCCCGACTGTGGTCCCTTGGTTACCGTGTGACGTGTGGTTTTTGACGACTTCTTTCAATTGTATATGGGAAAAAAGAAGAAGAGGGTAGAAAAACTTCAAAAGGAGATGACGAAGCAGAGTATATTATATTCAAGCGAAACATAGCTGAATTTGCTACTTATACGGATATGTGAGTTAGTGTTAGCCTTAAAAAATACGTACTAGGGAAATGTTAATAGGCTGGGAACTAATTTTTGTTACACTTTGCAACATTTCACTTTCGAACTATTTGTTCTCACACATTTAGTCTCTAATCACTGAAATATCCTCCATCAATTGTTGAGGACATGTTGCCAACGTACAGACAGTTCCTTTCATTTCACGTGATAAGCCAGAGATTGGAACGAGTGGAAACCGGGCGAGGCGATGTCCGGTCAGCATAGAGGATGGGGAAGGATGGTCCGGTCGAGCCCAAAAGAGATAGAAAGATCTAAAATGAATTCATGGAGGAGCTTATAGAATATAGATGTGAAACAAAGCTAAAATTGCTATTTATGTATATAATATATGTACCGAACACCACAGAAAGTCTGAACCCCCGGCTAAAGCCGAACTTTCGACTTCTGTGATATTCGGTTCGCTCGCCATCACTGATCAATGAAAATTAATTGTACTGGCATTCTCTATTTGCTGTATTTTCTTTCTGCCTTCCTGCGCCGGTTCACCAATTTGACGTCGTGGGACCCGTCGCACCCAAGACATGATCTTTAAGTTTCTCGTAAAAGGTTCACCTTCATCATTCTTCATATGTCTGCTGTAGAAAAACACTTTGACACAAACAAATGTAAATGTCATATCAGTGGCATTCATTCCAATTTTGTAGAAACTTTTTGGTTACTAATTCGGGTAAGAAAGCTGAGAATATCGTAAACAATCCTCAATTTCGCCATCGACGACATTATGCGAAGAACAGTCGACCAGTGTCCTGCAGACATTGTTTTAGCACCATCAAGGTGCCCCTTGACTAATCTCGAGTACGCCGATGATGTTGTTATATTCGCGGAAAGCAGTACGAAACTTCAACATGTTGTCAACCTTGTGTCGAAGCTGGCTGCAGCCTATGGACTACGTCTACGCCCTGATAAATGCAAGCAGGTGTGGATCTCTTCGAGACCTCGAAGGGGAATCAGGGTGTGGAACACCAATAATCAATATGGAATAGCGACGATTGGATTGATTCTGTGCAAGCTCTCGCAAAAGATAGGGAAGGTTGGGCAGAGCTGTGTTCAAGGACGGCACACCTCGGCGAAGATGCAGGTAATCGCGTCAGGCGATGACATCAGCCCGCCGATTAAGTCAAGTAAGTCGCCATTTTATTAACAGATGAAGGTGCTCGCTTTTATTAAATTTTGGATTTTCTGAAAAGATCAGATTTTTAGCTGTTTTATTAACAATTACCAGAAAAGTCGCAATTGTGGCTATGGTGGATGGAGAGTAAAAAACCCTAAATGAAGATTGTCTAAAATTAAGAGGATTATTAGGGAAGCAATGAAGATGATGGATTTTCGCTTCTTTTTCCTGAATACTACACATTTCTTTGAAAAATCAACTTCACCTCATTTCGTAGCTACTACATTCGAGATTCATCCCTTCACTCCATTTTAAGATCCTCTCTTTTCGTTCGAAACATAAGCTGCTGGGCATGTCCTTTGGGCACGTAATTTTTCGGAGACATCAACGAAAGATCTACAGAACCCTCTCTGAAGTTTTACCGTTAAAGAGGTTCCATTTTATTTTTCACGTGCGCCTCCTGACTTTGAGATACACCGGAGGAGACGCAAACACATCTCGACTAATATATTAACCCCTCCACTTAACTTTCATTCATAGAAACACAAACAACCATTCATTGAGTCAAACTGTGCCGTCTACTGTGAACAATTGTGAGCTTCTCGCAGATTTTCGACCGTGCCTCCGATCATGCTCTGAATAAAATAATCAAGATATATAGTATACAGGAAGGTTCATCGTCGTAGTTGCCCGATGGCTTACCTTGCCTGCCTATCATCTATCATTCGTGGTGCACTAAAAAGATTCTGATCGGTCATGAGTCGCGAAGCTTTTTAAACTACACTAGGACGCAATCTACGGATCACTAATCTATACTGAAGATTCAGATAGATTCCTCTATTGGGAATATCGCTGAAATATTTGCAGTTTCCGTTGGATGGTTTCTGATACCAACTAATCAGTTCCGAGGCTAGGGTAGCACAGTCGATTAGAAGTACGCTGTGTCCTCAAGTCATTGTATAGGCCAACACGCGGTCAAGACTTCAACGTTTGCGAACTGCTTAAAAACGCGTTAACGCATTCCACGAGTACTGATATTCATGTTACAGTAACGAGAAAGAGTTTCCTTACTTCGAAGAAAGTCTGGTGCGGTAGCACCAGTGAAGGCGGGGTTGATGGAGTCATCTAAGCTACCGAAACAGAAAAGGACGATTTGTACATTTAACACACAACAGCTTACATCTAAAGCGGTCAATAAGATTTAATGATGCAAGCCAGGAAAAATTTAGGACTGACCGAAACGAGACGGCGCCACCCACTGAACGCCCTGTATGATTCTGGAGAAGAACTGATCTTAGGAACATGCAACAGTAGAGGTGTTGGGGAAGTTGGTGTCCTCGTCAAAAGCAAAGATTAGCGACTTTTTTAAAAACAATTTGCGACCCGAATCGGACGTCTACGGATGAGAAGATGAGGGCCTTCGCCAGCTTTGACTCTCTTTCGTCGTTTAGCAAGCTAAAGCAGAAGAATTCGAAGCTTTCTATATGGACTCAGAGAAATTCTACAGAGCCGAGCACACCTTCTACAAGGCCACTGTTGGTAATTTCAACGCCAAAATTGGCCTATGAAAAATGTCTCAGAAACTTCACATCGGGAGCCATAGCATAGAAGAGACAGGGGAGAGGATCCATGGAAACTCGCAATTTAAAAACCTTCTTTGCGATGGATGTGAGAGTCACACTCCGGAAGGTACCTTGAAGAAGTTGACCACATCATCCTTAGTGAAAGGTTTTGCCCTATGGAGGTCGTTGTTGTGCCACAGCTCCAAATGCTATCGGACTTTAGCGTCCTCTGAAGAGTTTCGAAGAAGAAGAGAAATCCGCGAAGTTCAGTGAGCGAAGTCCCAGAACTATCATTAACTGGTATACTTTCGCTATGATAGCTTCTGTTAATACTCCGCAGTGGACAATACACGAAACAGACGAGAAATACAATCGTCTCGTTGGACACCACGAGGAAGCCTGGAAGTTTTACAGCCACCAAGAGACGTTTGTCTCCAGAACCTTTTGATCTGATATGCCAGCGTGGAGCAGTATAAGCTGCAGGCAACCAAGAACTCACTTCCGAGCTCGCAAGAGTTGCAAAGAGGCGATAAAAGAAAGCCTGAGAGAGAGGAGGAGAAGTGTTAGCTAAAACTGCAGAGACAGAAAAGAGCTTTTGCTATTGTCGAGATTTCGCAAATCGCAATACGCGGATAGCTCTTTTAGTGGATCCAAATCGAGCAACCAACTGCATCGAGGGAAAGATAGAAAAAAATCATTTTTTAGAGTTATTTTTTTTAGAGTTTTACTACTATCCCTTCTACAACCATAACTACTTGCTCCCCCGTCTGAAAGGAGCCGGACATATTATTCCAGTGGTTCTCCCGTCTGAAGTACGACATGCTGTCGTGTCGGTAAGAAATTGTAGGGCACATTGACCAGGATAAGTGCTGAACATCTGAAAAGTTCTACGCCAGTTGTTATCAACACTCTGGCGAGATTCACAGGTTTTTCTTCGGAATGTGACATCGGCGACTATTGCACAATCTGCTTAGTATCCGTCATGTAAATTCTCTTTACAAGACCTTGTAAGTCGAGGTATTGCTGGAGTACAAAGCGTCGCTAATTCTTACCTTTATCAGCTCATAGAAGGCTCTCGACTTAACTGAGACGCAAGCTGTTATAGAAACCGCGAACGATGAACTCATCCATACTCAGTAAAAGAATGATACAATTTCACCTAAAATCTTTGAGGCTACTCTCGAGAACGCACGCGAAAGCTCAAATTAGCATGAAGGTGAAGGTTGATGATCGGCAGCTACATCGTCTGCGCGTTGCTGATGACATTCTGTTTCTTATTCTTCTCATTCTGTTAACATTTAGGTCAGCATTTTGATGTTAGCATTTGCTAACATTAACATTCAGCGAAATTTGTGGGTACATCGGCCTTGCTTTCATAGAAGCAGATAGTGAGTGCTTGCAGTGAATAAAGTTACTGGTTTACTCGTCGTGGAGGATGTCCTTCTCAACCATCTCTGTTTTATAATCGTGTTCGCTTCGTTTTCTTAATAATCTATGCAAACGTCTATTTGTCATGGTTTTAAGTTGCATTAAAAATATTTATATGAAGTTTTCTTAGTAGTTTGGTGGAGAGCATCTTGCCTATTCTCTTAGTCTCTCTTTTTGCAGGAACTATACGCATTTTTCGCAGTGAAGAGGTTTCTCTTTTCACTGTTGCTGCTAAAATTTTGCTGATTTCTGTTAGTAAGTAGGCTGTAAGTATGTAAGCTATGAGTGGAAGACAACAAAAGAGGCATGTGAAACTAGGAAAGAACAACAAGGACGTAAAAAACCATGATAAAAAAGAAAAACCAAAAAAGGTAATAGGTATTTCGAGCATTGGAACGCCAATCTCATGTAGAGCGGTGAATTCTCTATCAAACAATTCACAATGTATTGCCAATCCTTTTTCTTTCCGCGCGCATTTTTGAGTTTGAAAGAAATACCCGACTTACTTTTCAACCAATTATGTATACATATAAATAGCTCAGTTAGTGCACCACGTTCCGGGATAGATGACTGACGTGCTCAATTTGCCTCTCCCGAACTGGGCATATTTTATTCTCGATGTGCGAATGTATGAAATTTGTGCGAATATTGAGGGAGAAAATCTGGTCTGAACAATACATGGGTACTTTTAGATTTCAATTACACCATAATGCTTTTGTGCAATGTTATTTCATTATTCGGATGTAATAAACGCACGGATGGATTTCCGCTTTGTCGCATTTTAAAGCTTTTCCGGTGCAGCTTAGTGTTATCTGGTGAGTTTTTACTGCTCAAAAGATAGTTGAATTCCATAGTTGAATTTTGAATTAGAAATTGCTGCTACTAGAAAATGTTCTAATAGCCTATGCTATCAGAACATTTTCTAGTAGCGGGTATTCCTAAGGGTTTTCAGATAGGGTTTGCCTTTTGTCCTGCTAGCAACAAAGTAAACCGAATATGAAAATAAAATTCGAAATTACAGATTGCTCTTCAGAGTAAAGTTTGTGGTTCAATGATGAGTGTTGCTCTCAGCATCCGTTTTTTAAAGTGTTATTCGTTATTATTGTTATTAGTATTGTCCAAGCACGAAACAGGCGGAACGTGTGGAGCGCAGTTGGAAAGAGGTTCGGCTGCGAATATATGGCTGATGGTTCGGCACCACACCAAAACAATCCAGTCAGTTGTTGCATCCGATATCGATAAATTGGTACTAGCCTTGTCTGGGAAGGAACAACACCAACTCTATTCAACTGCTGGCCCCTAAAGTGATTATATGCGCCAAATCTCGCTAGTAAACCTCAGACGATTCTGAATTGGTGTCGAATCAGTATCCTCATAGGGATTGATCAATTCCAAGCAATTTATCTTTTTATCGCACTTTATCAAATAATTTTTGGACGACACATTGAAACTGGATTAGAGTAACAATTTTGCAGACTGTAAATTCTTCGAGTACATTAGATAGTTATTCTAGAGAATTAGCTACAAATTGATGAAAATTGAAATTTTGACCACTGTTTTCCCCTTATAAGTCAGACATTCCGACGATATTTCTCTCCAGTAAGAATTCGTTTCTCTTTGACAGCATTTTGTTGACCTTAGAAGAATCAATTGCAATCAGATACAAGCATGCCTGCTTAGCATTTTGACGACGAGCCATTTTTTTCATGACTCGCGTGTGGGATTACACATTTTTCTTAGTTGAGAGTTGTTAATTTTTAAATAAAAAAGCAATTATGACAAAAAATACCTGAAAATGCGGCGACGAGGAAGCAGATCTTCTAGCAATGCCTTTTCTTGAACAATCTTGATCGTTCGAGATGAATTTGGGTGTTAGAGTAGGATCTCCGAGAGTATTATTATCTTTGCGAGTAATCTTGTCACCAAGAGATTCCGGATGCCGATGCCGACGACCACAACTAAGGCCTTGACGACTTGCTGCTCAACAGCAATGCTGAAGCTCCCGACGGTGTGGGTGGTGATGACAAGGGTCCTGCTGTTGTTCCTGACACCGATGAATCCGATTATGACATCTCAGATAACGAAGAATCAGAGAACACCTGGGAGGACAATGCTCAAAAACATGACAGATGAAAATTTAGCGAACTTGTTAGAGCTAAGTCAGAGGTACACAACTTACCGCTCAAACTTTACGAGCTGTTTCTCTCGGAAGAACTCCATGCCGCGATAGCTGATCAGATCAACGTCAACGCGCAAGGAAAGGATCTTAATTGGATTTTTACAAACGCAGATAAGCTATGAAGATTTCTCAGCCTTTGTCCACAGATGCTCCGCTGTCCATTTGTAATCGTATTGAGAATTAAAACTAAATCGAAATTAAAAATCACCTTGATCACCTTTACTGCTATTGTTCTTCGAACTGGTCGAGAAGGTGCCAGTAACCCTTTCATTTATCCTGATCGCGTTCCAGAGTCGCACAGTGGTTTCTCTTTTCGTGTGGGACACGAAGAGCATCAAATTTTTCTTTCAACGGTTTTGTGAAGAAGTCTTGTCAAGGAGTCGGCGGTTTTCCTGTAGTATCGCGTGGAACTTCCTCAATATCGCATGGAACTCAGTCGTCCACGGCTTTGGTACCTCGCCGTTGAAACGCATCACGTTTCCGGCCCATCTTATTTTGCTGAACTTGGCAAGTGCGGTGGCGTCCGTGATCCTTGATCGCTGACGCAGGACAGGATTTCGAATCCCGTCCCTCACTTGCGTAAAACGAGATATTCTTAGCATTGACGTTGAGCGTGAATATGGCATCCGGGATCCATCCGTTACGCATGAAATCGTCTTTTGCCGATTTGGCTGAAGATCGATGCATCCACATGTTTCGTCGAATTTGACCATCATTTGTTCCACTTAGCTGATGCTAGATGTTATCAGACCAATGCACTTAGCAAAGCGTAAATGGTGTAGCTGCCGACAGTGAACCTTGACTCCCATGTCGTCCTACTACAGCTTTCGCACTGGGTTTTCGAGGGTAGCCGTGGATATTTTAGGTAAGATTGCATCACCCTGTCGGACCCCTCTCTTCTCAATGACGATATTCTTGTAGAATGGAGAAGTTCTGGTCGTAAAGTTACTATACAGCTCTCGCAGCACTTTTATGTAGTAGGGACATCCTGGTTGTCTAAGACCTCCATGACCGCTTCTGTCTCAACTCAGTCAAAGGCCCCCTTTAAGTCGACAAAGATGAAACATAGCGCAATCTTAAACTCTCTCGATATCTCGATGAGTTCAGAAACAGTGTAAATGTCCGTTGTGCTGAATCCCTTCCGAAACCCTGCTTGCTCGCGGAGCTGACCATCATCCAAGACTTCTTCAATCCTACTGAGGATCACTCCTGTAAAGAGCTTGTAGATGACGGATAGTAATCAGATTGGGCGATATTTCCCGTTGATCTCCCTTCTTATCCAGCAACAAGGTCTTGCTGGTCTTCCACTGTTTAGGGACCTTGCATTCGGACAGGTCACGTGTAAAGATTCTCGTCAGTGTTTATGAGAACCGGTCTTTCGATTGCCGAATTCTTGACGGACGTAGCGAATGCTCTTTACCGCCTCTGCAGATTAAGCCAAACATTTTTGTTCTTCTCTCCTCGAGGTTTTCGTTTATCGCCTCTCTACAAAGCCTTGCGAGCTCGGACGTGAGTTCTTGGTTGCCTGCTGCTCGTGCACCCCTACGCTCACGTATCAGCTCTAGAGTTTCTGGAGACAGATGTCTCTTGGTTTTAGAACTTTTCCTCACAAAAATGGTCAACGAACTGGTCGTATCCCTCGTCGATGCTGTTCATTACGAAATCTTCTCAAGATCCGGGTATCGTAGCGAAAAGATCCCAGTTAATGATAATTCTGGAACTTCGCTCTCTAAACTACGCAGCTTTTTCTTCTCCACGGGTAAACGAAAATCTTCCTTGGAGGTGACGATAAACCCATCCCGTCTTTGAGATAACAGCGACATCAGTCAGATCAAAACCTTTTACTGACGATAATGTGGTCAATTTCAGTATGGTACCCTCCACCAGGTCCAGCGTAGAGAGTAGGGCTTCCGAAACTGCGAGTTCCCATGGATGGTGTTAATCCTCATGATGAACTCGGAATGCCTCTCTCCTGCTTGTTCCATTGTAGGCCGTGGCTCCTAATGTAAAGTTTCTAATGCGTTCTCTTGGGACCAATTTTGGCGTTAAAATCACCAATTATGACTCTGTAGAAGGTGTGGTCTTCTTGGACCACATTTCCTTATCCGCTATCCGATTCGAGTCGTAAGTTGTTCGAAAGAGACTATGTTCTTTGCCATACTTGTTTTGATGAGCACACCAACTCTACCAACTCCTCTACTGCCGCATGTTCCTAAGAACAATTCTTCTCCAGAACGGCGTTCGGTGAATGGCGTCGTCTCATCTCGATCAGCCTGATGACGTCGTACTTAAACTTCCTGGCTTTTATCACTTCTTTAATGGCCGCATCCGATGCAAGCGTATGCACGTTATGAGTACAGATAGTCATCCTACTCCTTCTTCACTCCGGTATCCTTGATGACTCCTGCAATCCGTCCTTCCTGGCGGTATCGTACCAGGCTTTCATTCAAGGTTAGGGGGTTCTTTCTTATTTTCCTGAATAAATAAATTGCTGTAAAATGCATATAACTTCAAATATAATAAACAGGTTGCCGGCCTCTAATCCCAGTGGTATGTGGGAGAATGTTGCGTCCTCCCAGAGTGGAACAACGCTGCTTATTTGTCAAAGGCGGCTCCGAACTGCTTCCTTCGCAACTCTCAGTCACTTGATTCCAGGCTTTATGCCGGACCGGGATACAAGGATGTCATGAGCCGGTCTCGGCACAGCATAAACTTGGAGTCCGTGTCCTGAATCCAACTACGTTTGAGAGCAGACACACGATCGCTTTTGCTCTGCGATTAGCCCCTTATTCGCCACCGGGGGACGCGAAACGTAGCCTCGCGACTAGCCGACTGTAATCCCTTTAGTGAGGGAGATCGTGAGTGAAATTTAAAAATAAACATTGAAATTCAATAGTCAATGCCAACATGAGATATTTCTAAGTCTAAACTGATTACTTGAACAGAAGACTAAACAACTGCACCAATTTTGATTAGAATAGTGCACTGTACAGCTTTGAGCGAAGTCGTCCCCACGGAATGGCCGTCGCTCACCACTTACCGACAAAGGCACTTTCGTCAACGTGTTAATTTTTAATCGTGCTATCACGTTCTCTGAATTCGGAGAACGCAAACAACGTTTCATTAGGGAGAGAGCGGATTGCGTTGGGTGTGATAATCATACGGTGATTCACACAATTTTAAAACTTTTCCGTTTCCATAAAGTAGCGAAAAATAATAGCAATTGAACGAATGATGATAATCTTGTTGTGTCGAACAGTTAAAAAAGGTCTCGTGCACGACATTACTTATTTTATGGCTCTGTTAGCAAATGTGTATAACATACAGAAAAGGAGTCCTTGATAACGTTTGAGTTGCATTAACTTTGCTGCTTTAAGAACAGTAAAGATATCAGCGACTATTTCCATCATAAATTTTGACTTATACAATTTGGCAGTAAGTAGTGCTCTGCTCCAAAAGCGCCCTTTCACAATCTCAAACTCTGTTCTAATATCTTAAGGGCGCCTTCACCTTGAAGGATTTGCAAGTGAAATGTTACTACTGCTGTCACTAATAGTGGCGTTTAACGGATACGCAGAAACAAGGTTGGGTTGCAAAAATATGGAAGGAAAAGATGTTGACTGGTTTGTTAAATCAATCCGCTGTTACTGTTCCTGCTTGCTTTGAACTTCTTCGGGACCTTTCAGGTTTGTTGCCATTAAGCTTCCGGCGAGAGAGGATGAAATGAAAGGTAGAGGTTTTGTGTATTTTGATGCAACACAGGATGACTGGAAAATGAGCCCTGAGCCAATTGATAGTGTCACATCTGCTATTGGAGCTACTGTTGATCAGTTTTACAATGTCAAAAAGGTACCGTAAAAAAGACCATTCTACAAACAGCTAATCCAATCTTTATTATTTCTAGACGAGCACTTTTACTATCGCTTATAACGACGACAGCCCTAAAGCAGGGGCTGAGAGTGGTCGCGGTCACAGCAAAGGCTTGGCAGTGTTCGATTACGAAGTCGGATTTTGGTTGGTCCACAGCGTCCCAAGGTTCCCACCAATTAGTGAGCACTTTCATCTTTGTAATCGAACCTCAAAGACTCTGATTGACCGGATTTAGCTTATAAATAAAATACATAGTAAGGTCTACAGAAGGAATAAATATCTTAGAAAGATGACTTCTTTAATCAACATCTTTTTTGAATTGTTACTGTAATTTAGATAAATATAGCTTTCCCCGAAGCGGCGAAAAATTTGCGCAATCGTTTCTATGCCTTACTCTTGGTGTTGATATGCTGGAAGACGTCGGTCAGTACATGCGATTTGCACAAGTTACGCCTTATTTCTTCAGTTTGCCAAAGTTACACAAAATCGCGTGAGTTTTAAGAAAAGTGAGCACTGCAGGATTTTAATGTTTGACATATTTTGCCTTCAGGGCACCTTCACTCTTAGATGTCGTTAACAAAAAGTCTTTACCTCGATCTGCAACTGTGTACACAACAATTCGTTCTATACAAACACTTGGTGGTAAAAAAGCTGAAGCATTCTCCAAACACAGAAACTTCGGCAAAGGTGTGCTAAAAATTCTACTTCATTCGTAAACGAATTTACGGTGATTAAGACCTTTGGCATGATTTTATTGCTCCAAATCTCAAAACATCCATGGCAGTTGAAACGTGGAGAGGAGGAAGCGCCATAGACATCGGGTCGCAATGTCACAGAAAACAAAATGTGACTCGGAGCGAAACTTCCATTACTTCTCTACAATTTTCGCTACTACTTTTCTCGATATTTAGGTATACGATATCAACATCGTGACTGTACTCAACAAGACGTTTACGAACTCACAAGATCACTCTAAATGGGGTGTCTCTTTGAACTCTGAGATTCCAGCTGTATGCGTAGGAGGCATAAATAGACAGGTAATACACAACTACCAATGAAGTTTGTCAGATAAAGGAGGTATATAAAGAGATTGACGGGGTCGGGATTTCTCCTAAAAATTGATGGGGTTACGTGTGTAGACCACAAGTGTGAGCTCGATCATGCTCAGCTCCCCTCAAGTGTCATGAAAAACATCGTAGGAAACGATCATGGCGGTCGAATTTTTCTGCGAGGCACCTACTAACCGGCCAGTCGCCAGAAGGGAGAACTTCTGCAGCTAAACGGTTGTTTACTCGTTGGAAGTCGCAACGTCCCGCAATAGCTGCACCTTGCTAATTGCTCTGTGGGGAAATTCGGTCGTTGAGGCCGTTTCCGCGGCTTTTTTCAAGACAATTGTTGGAAATCATTGTCATGAGGAAAATTAGAACGAGGAGTGGCAGACCCGGAATATGAGCGTCATCTCGCACATATTCGTGGCCTGTCACTCCTCGTTCTAATTTCCTTGGATAGATCTCAACATCATCAATTTTATGGTGTGCTGCTTTGATGAGCGTGCTGATGCTGTTTTCTGCCCTAGGAATCTCAATTCAAACGTGGTGGTGGCGCCATATGCATAACAGATCGAAATCTGTGGACTACGTTCTATGGTTCTGTCGATGAATACGAGGAATGCGGTGATTTTTCTCTTTATTCTTTTAAAAGTAAACTAAAATTATAAGTGAGGCTGCTAATATTGTTATTTTTTTCTATTCAGCATAACGGAGCGACTAATGTTGGGTGTTCGTCGTTCATTTTTCCATTGGTTTGCGAATAAAGAACTTTGATGCCTGTGATTGAACATGTATCAGATAATTATAAAAGAGAGTTATTTACCACAGAAAACGAATTTTTGTTGTCCGTCTCTTCGGCCGATATCGTCAACAGTAGTAATATGAGTAAATCTTCACATAGATCATGTATCCCATGTTCTGTTTCGAATGAACGATAATCGTCGCTTTTCTTTTCTTAGTATGAAAAACGATTTTCTGAAACTACCTCAGAAGAAACAACATTGATTATCACAAGAGTTCTGAAAAGTGCTCCAAAGAGTAAGGATTCTCGGACGACTGCGCTCTTCCAGATTAAACTAGCTCACTCGTCTACGACAATAACATGATCTGCCGTAGATCGTCAGGGTGTGCTACGCTCAGGAACACAAGATGATGGTGGAAAAAAATTGAGCGCGTGTAGACGAATCTCTGCTGTGATTTGGCGTTTTCTTTTTTGACAGTTTGGGCTCGTAGTATTCTTTTTTGCATCGATAACATTTGCTTTGCTACGCTTTGGCATAAAAAACTTACGGTTACAAAAAGAAGAAGAGGTTTGTGGTTCCCGCGATTTTGAGCAGACATGGTGGTCGACCAGCACAAGAGTAGTGATAGGAAGTCTTCTCATATATTTTGAACTAGTCCCCTACATTCGAGGGAAACATAAAAATTAGAAGAAAGCTCTTTTTTAATTAGAGTTTTCCTCTGTTCGGAAATGAAGAGCAGAGGTTAAATCATGTGTTTGATTCACTCGATTTAAAAAATTCTTTGCTTTGATTTCTCTCTATTGCAGCCACTATTGGGCCAAATCTCTTTTTGGATAAAATAACGTGGATATTGATGAAATTCACCAGCCTTTATTGAGTACATAGGAACAGACGCAATTCGTTCAAAAAATGAGCTTATGTCAATACGTCACAGATACTCGGGCAATGCTGAACGGCCTTTTTTAATTTGTTACAGATACCCACACAATGCGTTACGTCCTTTTTTCAAATAAGCAAAATTGATTTTCAACACAAAAGCACTCAAAGTGATGAAAAGAGAACAGTATTTCACGATGCTGGAACGAACAATGAGCGCAGTCGTACCGGTGCACGGGCTCGAAAAATTAATTTTTTTTTCTCAATTGTTCGCTTCTACCATCACAGGATAAATCAAAGTTTGATTCAATCTCGAAATGAAATTATCGTCATGATAACAACATACATTGCTTAGGTGCCAAACCGAAAATGCAGACTATCTTTCCACATCTATCGTTCTGCGCTTTTTCCGCCAACTTGCGTTTTCCACTAACTATTCAATGTGTTCAATGATTTTTTCCCCTTCGAGATAAACGTTTTATTCATGTCATATAACGCTGGTGATGGCAAAAAAACGAAATCAGTTCGAAAAATACATTGAGCGATTAATATTTTTTCGTATTTTAACATCACATTTGACATCTCAGCAATCATTTGTTGCTCGGCGACAGGAAATATACATAAACGAATATGAGCCTAACCAGGATTTAAGGCCCTTTGTCTCTAAATTACAGCCTGCATTCCTCTGATGTGTTCTTCGTACTGGAGAATTAGCTTCGTTTTTGCCAATTTTCATTGTGTAATTGGTGAACTATACCCAATAAGAAATGTTTGACAAATTATTATTACACGAAGTCAAATTCTACGTCCTTCAAAAAGTTTCCACAAGTATTCTGTGCTTTTTGCTCTTCTATACCCAAAAATAAGAAGAGAAGATATCTAAAGGATGGTGCAGATTATTTCTTCTTGTCCTCTTTATTGCTAACTGTGTGGTCATTTATGACCTGCTCCTAACTGTGAAAACTCCAATAAGTATCATAATTACAAGATAAAGAAAAACCAAACATATTAGTTCGGTGCAAAAATAATGCGTGTTTCCAAACATTCCCTTCAAGCGCTATAACTCTCCTAGAAATCAACTTCGTCAATCGAAATAAGAACCATAACAGTCCGCGAATTTTTGGCAACGAGACGCAAGTTTGCTTATTCCATTTGCATAAACGTCCGGACTTTTGGAGTCTACGAAATCCCCGAAGTCCTTTACGGCCTCCCCTTGGTTTTGGAAGGTCTCATCCCTTAGTCAGCTGTCCACATGCTTAAAAAAGTGATAGTCTGGGGAAAAAGGTCTGGAAAAAATGGTAGGTGAGGCAAAGCCTCGTAGCCTAACTTGCTCAACTTCAGTAGTATCACATTTGAAATGTGTGGCCGGTCATTGTCGTGTAGGAAAATTGGGACCTTCATGTTCGCTGACGCCTGGCGGAAAAGTTAAAGTTTCCGGTGTCCAGTACTTTGCAGTACTTCTCCGCGGTGATGGTCTTGCCAGGTTTACATGAAGATGTAGTGAATTACACCTGTAGTAGAGCGCCATACAATCACCATGATCATCAATGGGCGCATTTTTGGTAATTGCTTGGGGGCTTTTTCCTAGCCCATCTATTGAGCAGGACCCTTTCTGTTGTCATAAAGGATCCACTCCTGAACGCACGTATGAATACGATTGAGAAATGAACAGTTTTTGTTGCGTAACAAAACCGTTGAGCAGATATGAAAACTATTGAAATATAAACGCCTAGTTCAAGAGCAACACCTTGTGCTGTTTTAAGCGGATCATCTCCAGTGATTGCCTTCGTCAGATGATCGTCAACTTCAGCAGGGCAACCACGACCTTCTCTACCTTCGAGGCTCATATCTCCACAATGAAGCCTTTGGAACGGACGCCTTATCGTGGATTCGGTTGTACTTCCTTCACCTCAAACAGCATTGCTATTCGGAGCTGTCCCAGCGCAAGGCTTTCCCAGCGTGAACTCGGAGAAGAAGATTTGGTGAAAATCTTGCCTGGGCATATTATATCTTCTAAGTCTTATCACCGACCTAATAGTTATTCTCGTTCAAAATCAATTCAGCACTTGTATATATACTGGATACAAGTGCTGAAGGTCGGAAGGTCGCGGTTGCCCTGATCAACTATTCTAAGACTCATGATGTTGCTGGTTAAGCATAGGCAGATTTTATGGTTACATTTTTCCTCAAGTCATGAGAGCTCGTACAATGCGTTTTCCCTAACTCGACGTGAACCAAAAAGACGACAATGGGACGCATTGAGTTCAAATTCGCATTTTGCATATCTATGGAAAATTTCAAAGCACACAAACTCAGTATAAAGAACAAATGTTTGCCAGATAGTTAGATGAATCTAAGATGTCGAGGACATCGCTGTACGTCGTAATGTTTTATTGTTGTCTATGTATATTGTTGTAAGTTGTTTACTATTTTTTTTATCACAATGTTGTGAAATCTATTACAAAATTCTTCTCACTAGATATTTTAATCTGCTGGTGATTTTGAAAGCATAAAAAATTAGCGAACTTGAATCCACCGTTGAAGTGAAAATATGCATCATGGAATACTATCGCCGTTGATATTGCCGCATTCTCACGTGCCTCATTCTTGTCCGATCAGCGTACATTCCAAAAACAAAAAAAAAAAAGAAAAACACAAGGGAATAGTGCTAAGCATAGATAAGAGATGGAAAGATTAGAAAAAGCTGTGTATCTTAAACAAACATCTCGTGTAAGTAAAAAAACTTTCTGGTTTGAAATACTCAATAAAACATCAATCGGGTTTTTCACACGAGCCATTTCGTAATTTCCCAAGCTACAAATTTCAAATGGAGTCATGCAGTGTCTCGATCCTTTTGGAAAAAATGGGTTCATACAAGTGGAACATACAGAATTCAGTAAGTGACGTTTGAATTTATACAATAGAAGAATTGCGTAATGCGACGTGGATTGCACTACCGGAAAGGTTGGATTAAATGACCATAAAAAAGGAGTACATCATTGACCAAATTCTTCGTGCTATCGTTCTGTTCCGAGTGTCGCACTTTCGCTGGTCTTTCAAATTTTTTGTTATCCTTCATGTTGATTGATGAGAAAACGATTAAAGGTATTGAGCTTTTTAGAAGTGTTTGTAATCATTAAGAATTTTTCAGTATTCATTGCAGTAATAACGAAAGTATAAGAGAGCAAAGGCGAGCACTAGAATGGAACTTCACTAAAGCGTTCGCCGTGGCTTTGAATCGTGCATTAACGTCCCAAAGAGTTCTTGTCCAATGTCTTTGCATTCATTTTGTGATTATATCAATAACTTCATTGGGTCCATGTTGTCGATACAAACGCGTAAATACGACGACGTAAGGCGAATCGCATTGTTCGATGATGCCACTGGGCTCAACCGACTGCTTTCTGGTACCACTGGGAGTGTCCACTAGCTAGCATTCTCGTTGCACACACATCCATGCGTACATACTCGTACATGTGCACAAATACACACATACATACGAACACGCACGTATACTCACAGAGACTAAGCTCTTTATCATATAACATGCTGTAAGGTGGGGTAGAAGAGGTAGACCGAGTCTGAGATTATTATATAGCTGGAGACATACCTACAAAAAGGCAATATTCATTCAAGTATTACCAGAGTCTGAACTTATTTGGATGTCTATGGAGATTTCTCAAAGAGGAATAAATTCTTATGAAAAGAGTTAGGCGTAGACCAAGTTACTTCTTCCCTGTCTAAAGGCGGCATATCACGAATCTGAGGTGGTGCGGATTTCATGTGGAGTATCCGAATACGGAGTCGTAGATTATGGAAATGGCGGTAGTTCCGCTCATCTCTCCCTGCATCACTGCAAACAGCCCCTCCAGAATGCTGTTTTGTACGACGCCATCTATTGCAACGCTCCACCCCATGCGCCGCCTCCGCCCTGCGATTCGTCGAAAATCAATTCGGACTGTCCCGATAGGCAGTAAGGGACGCTATGCGTGCAACGGTGGCGCGCTGCAATTGAAGGCATCGTGCAAAACAGCATTCAGGGGCCGGCTGCTTGCAGTGATTCAGGGAGAGACGAAACCACCTCGGTCTTTATAACCTACGACCCCGTATATGGATACTCCACCTGAAATCCGCACCACCCCAGATTCGTGGTATGCTGCCTCAATTTAGCAAATTGGTTGATGTGTAAAATACCGCAATTTTCGGAATCAGAAGAGTTGGATGCCTTCGCATCAAATAATAAGAAAGGCTAAAATCTTGGGCTTACGTTTCGTTGTTCAGGATTCAAAATCCAGGACTAAACTTCTTTTGTTTCGTTTTTGTGTTGAACACTTCTTTGCTTTCGAAATGAACAGGAAGCAGAAATTAATGTGGAGAAAAGCAACCTGATAAGAACGTGGGAATGCGAAGCCCGACGTGTGCAGTACGATAAGATCTGACCAGGTGTAGTAGATATAGTCTGGCATTTACTATTTATTTATTACTGCTCCTTGTTCCATTACAGTGCATACTAATGTTGTAGATGTGTTTGCGTTGTTTTTTTTTTTGACAAATACATTTTGCTGAAAAAAAGAAAATACCTCTTCTCTAAATGTAGCACATCGTTTCTCACCTAGCTTCATCTCCATCTTGCACTTGCGAATTTCTTCCTCTGGCTCTCTCATAAAGATGTTTCGAGAATCGGAAGTGAAACGTCAAGAAAAAACATTTTAACATTCTAGCAATTAGTTCTGGCCGGTATTCTAAAGAACCTGCAGAGCTACTCGAAACCTTTGAGCCACCTACAAAGAAGGCCGAGGAATGGTAAAGAGGGTCCCGACGGATTCTCCGCGAATGCTTCCGAGACATAACGTGCCCAGTGGATATGCCGGCCGATACGCGAACATACCTCGAAGAGGTCACGCTCCAGTCGTTCATGAAGACGCAGGCAACCGTCTTAGATGTTCTTCTAGCCACAGAGATGCAGAAAACTGAGCAGTTACAAGGAATTATGCAAAGAAGAGTGGCGTGAGCTGTCGAAACTACCGAATAAGTCAAAGAATAATAGTGCTAGATAGAAGTACATGGGATTTTGAATGGTGTTCTAATAGAGAAAGGGAGTGAGTTTGTCTTCATATCAGCTTCAGAAAGTCTAGAAATCTTATCAAATTTGAATTCTTTCTCTTCCTGTAATTTCCAAAAAGTCAGAGATACACAAGGTGCCTCCGTCCAGAAATAAATTAGGCACCAAAAAAGCTTGGGAGTTACAGGATAACGATAGTTCTCATGACCGTTACTTTTGAAAGCTGAAAGAGAATGTTTTGTTTTAACAAAAATTCTTATGCACGTAATTTGAAGCCATTAGATACATCCTTTTCTCATACTTCACGTGAGGATTTCTCTTGCTTCCGATTACGATTACAAAATTGAGATCACCCCATGTCACAAAATTGCAGTGAATGTGTCTGATTCTCCAGAACAATTCAACAAATAGTGAATTATATCCTAGCCGGTGATGCAGCGTATGATCAACGGTAGGTAAGCAGAGTCAGCTATTTAGGTGCCAACGAAAGTGAATCTCTTTAGGACACGTACCATCGCTAATTGCTCTGTCGAGGCATAACCGGGGCATGCTCGAAATTCCGCCGGGACCCTCTTTACACGCAACCGTGAAGGCCATTCAGGTGGAAAATATCGGAGGATGCTCTGCGCGTTGTGTCCACAGAAACCCCGACATGAAGGTAGCATTCCGCAATCATGACAGCATTCTTACCATTATAAGAGTAGCTATGTCGTCTTTGCGCTCTTAGTAGGTCCCGTAAAACAACGATGAAACTTCCTCGTGGGAATGGTTCTCAACGTACCATCCGTCCGACATTCTCACTCTGAGAGAATTAGAGTTCTCATGAACAGCACTAACGTGTACATCAGTTTAACATTTCGTTGACATCGGTTGGCATGCCTCAGTATTATCTTCCTTGCTGAAAAGCGGAGATATATCTGTTTTTTTATGTTTCGCCATTTTTCCTCATCAGAGTCACCTGATTAGTCCGTTGGCAACGCCTACCTGAAAGGTATTCCAGACTTTTTTTTAAGGAGGACGTGAAACGTGATGTGTGCTACGTATATACATACTCCACACCAGCATTCTGTCAGCGCGGGTAGAAAGCTCTCGCCAGCCTCTCGCGCTGGTAACACTATTCAGCACAAACAATATCCTGAGAAAGCTATGCATTGAAAACATCCATCCAACAACAAAAACAAAAAGCTCGTGGATTATTTCAGGAAGTTCGAGAGGTTGGAACTTCCTTTGTATGTGTAGAAATTGAGATTATGATGTGTAAAATACTCAACTGATATCGTCTACGCAGCAATAAAAGATCAATATCAATGATCTCGGTGATGATTTCCTGGACTATTGTCCACAACATACCGTAATCCCAGACAAACATCGTCTCAATGAATTTCAAATTCTTGCCGGATTTCGGTAGTCCCAAATGTTGGACTTGCAGGAAAAAAAACGCTGACAAATCCATCGTTGTTGTGGGATACCGCCGGCCACTCGTCTTCGCGATTAGCATCGTCGACCATCTCTGAGTATCAAGTTCACTCCAACTTTATGCGTTGCAGGAGGAGAAACCACCTCCGGCGATGTTCCACGTTTTCTTCTTCGCTTCTCCACTTCACGGGTCACCACAGGGCTGTTAGACGTTTTGCTTCGCCACCTCACTCAAATATCTTCCCATAAGTTTGAATGAACATCGCAACTAACCAGCTACACAATCAGTTTAACCAGTAAGGTTTGAGGTACACCTGATCTCTGAGTATGCATGTGATGGGACAGACGAACGGGTAGATAGACTAGATAAGTAGAAATATTTTGGAGAAAATGTGTCTCTTCAGAAATATTTTGTCTGTAAAGCAATTCCTTTAAAGAGCGAATACTTGCAAATGGTTTTTTAGTGGTTTGATAACAACGGTACATGCAGGGCGTTTCGTTTCCTTTTTTTATGGACAATACAAGTAGAATGGTATTCCCACCACTTTTTCGCTCGCTCCAGAATAATAACGATTTAAATAAACACAGAATGATCTACAACAGGTATTTGCTATTGAGTTGAGCAAGGAGAACTTGGCAGAATCTCAGAACTGAGAGAATTGCACCATTTTACTTATTTTCACTTGAGCACTATTTTCCTACTCTAGTTTTTGTGTCTTCAAATGAGCCGGTCACGAGGTTGTTATAATCCTTTATTCCTGACTAGCTTTTTGTTGAGCCCTCCTTTTTCATAGTTTGTGAAACGACAAACACTCCACCCACCCAACAAGGAAAATCCTAAGTCTACTGTTGGATCTACCTACTGGAAGTGAAGGTGTAGATTGTACCTTAGTACCGGAAGACTTTCCTCCCGCTGCTAGATACACATGGTGAGGTGACCAGCGCGATCAACCCGCGTAATGCAGACGTATTCCCCCTCGCGGTTTATCGTTGGACTCTTGGAATGGACCCAAAAGGCTTCGAGTGCGTTACGCGCCGCAATACTAGATTTGCATGGATATTCTTAACATTGAAATCTTCCTCATCATGAATTAATTCCACACCATACAACCACTGGAGTCACATGCTTTTCTTTTGCCGTCCAAGTGCTCTTTAACTAGAACATATAGTAGTCTAGTGGCCTCGCCCATGTATTCATCACAGCACTCCGTGAAGGAAATTCAGATGAACAGCGCAATCGCTGTTGAAACTCATGCAATCACTTCACTTGTTCTAGGACATATTTTGTACTACGGTATGGTACAGATACGGTCATATAGACGACAGATGATTGCGTGTGAGCATTTGAATAAGATTCCTGAAAGTATCTCCACAATCTCTCTCTATGGATTCTTCGCTACTTAACTATTTTCTTGCTGTAAATGGAATTAAAAAGAAATTCTTCAGATTTTCTTTTTGAAAAGAAAATAAAAAAAAAACTCGAGAATGCTGAAAATTTACTTACTGCTTTCTATACTCGCAACATGCTCCGAAACGAAACTGAGCTGCAAGAACATGGAAGGAAAAGATGTGGATTGGTACGTCACCTTTAATACTGTATGAGTAATATTTATGCTCGTAATTGCTGGTGTCTCTCACTCCTTATCTCCTATAGGTTCACTGCAATCAAGGGACCAGCAAGTGGAGATCCAATGAAGGGCAGAAATTTTGTTTATTTTGATCCAACGCAAACTGGTTGGAAATGGAGCTCCACGCCAATAAATAGCACCCTTTCTGCAATTGGAGCCACTATTAATCAACTCTATCTTGCCAATAAAGTGAGATGAGTAAATGCGTTTTTGAAAAAAGAACATTCAAGAGCTAGTTCATCTGCTTTAGGAAAACACCTTCACTATCGCTTACAACGACGACAGTCCTTTGAAGCCAGCGAATAATAAAAATGGTCACAGCAAGGGCGTAGCCGTTTTTGATCACGACGTTGGATTCTGGATGATACACAGTGTTCCAAACTTTCCAAGCATTAGTAAGATCGCTTGAAAATTCTCATGCGTCATTTCCTCGTGAGCCCAGGCGAAAAAAGTGGAAATCGATGAATCATAAAATGGAGATCAAACCACGTCGAATTGCACAGAAGACTCCCCTGTCATAAGCTATGTCACATCATAAGCGTGTCCTGGTAGGTATCTGCTCGCGAAGAAAAGAACTGAAAAAAGAAAGTAGGACTGCGTAGATTGGAGATCTGCGTTTAACTAGAAACTATTTCATAGTTTATAAAGCTGCTTCGCTTTGCTGCTCCTTTTCTACCTTGGAAGCTACTTTTTTTTGTGTGCCTCAGAATGGACGAAAAGGACGATAGGCGAACCGTATCGGAAGGACACCGTTGGTACAGGGTCGGTGTGGAAATGATTCACCAATTTCAAGAAAGACTACTAGATGAAGAGGAAACCTAAAGATGGGGAATTCAAGAATTCGGCCATCATTATCCAGAAGAGCTACTTAGAGAAGACCGTGACAAGAATCTGAGGAACTTTGGGAGAAACCTTGAAGTGACGACTCGATAAGCGTCAAACTCATAAATTATTCATACTTTTAAAGGCAGCATCCCACGAATCTGAGGTAGAACGGATTTCAGGTGGAGTATCCGTAGAGGGGGTCGTGGATTGAGATGGAGACG
The DNA here is from genome assembly GCF_031761385.1 of Necator americanus. Classification (NCBI taxonomy): domain Eukaryota; kingdom Metazoa; phylum Nematoda; class Chromadorea; order Rhabditida; family Ancylostomatidae; genus Necator; species Necator americanus. Next base: position 13,665,657 of record NC_087373.1, on the reverse strand, counting down.
GGGGTAGTTCCGCTCATCTCTCCCTGCATCACTGCAAACAGCCGCCTCCAGAATGCTGTTTTGTACGACGCCAATCCACTGCAACGCTCCACCCCTTGCGTCGCCTTCGCTCTGCGATTCGTCGGAAATCAATTCGCACTGCCCCGATAGGCAGTAAGGGTCGCTACAAGGATGGCGCGCTGCAATAGAAGGCATCGTACAAAACAGCATTCAGGGGCCGGCTGCTTGCAGTGATTCAGGGAGAGATGAGACTTAGCATCCTCATCTCCATAATGTACGACTCCGTATACGGATACTCCACCTGAAATCCGTACCACCCAGATTCGTGGTATGCTGCCTTTAACAAGATCCAGAAAGGGTCCGGAAAGGGATAGGGTGTGTCGAAGGGTCGAGGAACGCGGAAGGCCATAGGGTTACATAGAAATGCTTCCCTGCGATTCATGAAAATTATGGCGCTTGTCGACGGAACGGTCAATCACCTACCTGCGCTGCAATATTATTCCGCATGTGTCATGTTCGCTTGATCTCACTTCTTTAGTTTATGGAGACATCTACACTGCAAGCTTCCGGACACGAATTCTGCAGACATGAACAGTAATAAACAAAAAAAGAAAGCTGGCTGATTTGTGCGTTAAAGGGACAGAGCGTAAAGAACATCGTTCCGTTGAGTACGGAGGTGTTTCGTTTAATAAAAGAAAATAAATGTTAATTTTCAAATTCTCAATTTTAAATCTCAGTTTTCAAAAAAATGCTGCAGACATTTGCGCCCACGTAACAGGTTGATGCGGGAATAATTTTGCTCTCTTTTTTCATCACCGCTCATCATGCCATCAAAGCACACATGCGATACGTTTCCATATGAATTTTGCTGATAAAATTGGCGTGAAACTAAAAAGCTGAATTTGTTTCTGTCACAGCTTTTGGTTGTTCACTGTTATCAATTTTCTTTGGAGCACAACCACTGCATTTTCAAAGTACAATTCAAATCTACTTTTGTATGCAAGCAGTATATGAACATCATTTCCACTAATTTTTAAACGACACAAAAGTTAGATGTTCTGAGTTAACATTATCTTCCATCTTAACCATTCCAGATAGATACGAGTTTCCAAGCAGTGCGAAAATATTCGCTCAGTCCTTTCTTTGTCTCTCCCTAAGCACCAATAATCTGGAAGAAGTCGCCGAATATATGCGATATGCTCAAGTTACACCATTTTTACATAACTTGCCACAGTTCCATCAAATAATGTTAGTTGTCAAGAAGATGTTTTTTTTTTATGAGAAAAAAATCAACACCACTAATATCTTCCGTCTCTAGAGCACCATCTCTCCTGGACGTTATCAATAAGAGATCGCTCCCTTCTTCCGCTACCGTTTTCAGCATGACTCGTAGAATACGAACGCTCGGTGGAAAGAATGTAATAGAATTCTCTAAACATGCAAAATTTGAAGCCGGTGAGTCTTCTCCTTCAGATCTCTATAGGTTCAAAAATGGAGTTAATTTGACATCCGGTGAAGCATGTCATGGTAGATCTTTGGTACGACCTCATCGCGCCAGATCTGAAAACTCCGATGGCGGTAGAGACGTGGAGAAATGGGAAAGGAACCAAAATTAGAACGAAATGCAACAGGATTGGAGTGCGACCAAACGTTAGTTTCGGCCTTAAAATTAAATATTTCTTGCTATCTAGAGTTTCTTGATTAAGGTGTACAATATTAATTTGGTGAAGTTACCGGGAAAGTCATTTGCAAGCACCAAGGACCACTCTAAATGGGGTGTATCGACGAACGAGACCGCTCCAGTTGTCTGTATAGGAGATGTGAATCGACAAGTGAATCATTCCTTTCGATGACTCAATAGTCACTCCTTCAAAACATACTTTTGCGTAAGGAATCACAATTTAAACGAGGTGGAGGAGCCGCTTGTGTGGAAGATTTCAAACTCTGGAAGACGTTCTACGACTCCGTAGGGAGATACGAGGACTGCCGAATTCAACGTGATTTAATGCTTGGGTTATAATTTTTTCAGTATATTAATTTGTTTTCTTTAGCTCGTAAACCTAGAAGGTTTGGAAACGATCCCCTGTTAGTCAACATTGAATAAACAACACTGTAGGAGTTGGATATGCTACGTTCGTTCATTGTCAATCACAGATGAGGATATCACGATGAGACTGTATGTATTACTTTGGTATAAACTGTACGTAATATATTCATGATTATAGCAAAAAAAACGTTAAACATTGCTCACAGCTCCAAACGTGTTGTAACTTATTCCTACGAATAGACAGCAACGAAGTTGAGAGCGGTCGTTAAATGGCTATGAGCAGGGTTGAGCACGGTGATGGAGAAGGACAGCCTCCACCACCTCTCGAACATGGCCCTCTACCCAGTCCCTTCATCCCTCCTCCGAACCCCCTTCTTCATCCAACATTGCTGCGACAATTCTGTTATCGCCACTTCAAAGCACTGGAAATTTTCTGTGCTCTGAAAACGGAACTTCGAATAGCAGAAGTAGCAAATTTGCTGAAATATTGTTCAAATATTGGTGTTAAATATGTTCCACATTTTAAAGTCCATGAAATATCTTCAAATATTGATTGAAACACATGATACGGCAACAAAGATCAGAATGAGATGCGTAGTCGAATTATAGAGGAACGTAGAAAAAATCGAAAGAGTAAACATTTTGTTTAAGCGTTGTAATGATGAGACAGGGCATGTTCGAAACCCGGCTTGAAAGTACTGAAAGGCAAAGATTTTAATATAACACCGCTTCCAGCAGTTTAAAGGTGGATTTTATAGGATTTGTTGGTCAAAGAGCTCAGATTCTGTGCACATTGTTAGGCTTGGAAGAACGTAAATTACTTCGTGCTAAGAGCAGACTGAAAAATACTTCTGATAGCTTTTTAAGGAAGAGGGTTCGTCACACAAAGCATTCACGCCGTTATTTTCTTCTTTCTTTCCAGCTTTTCTGGAATTTAGATAATACAGAGATATGAAAATATCACTTTATATATACATATATAGCAGAATCGCGAATTCAGAACATTTTCCGTAAGTCAGAGATAGATAGAGATAGTTGCGTTTTTTTCTTCTTACAAGACATTTTCCAAGCGTTCTGTTGGCAATAATTAACTTCTTTGACCCAAGAGGGTGGCCACAGCTCAAAGAAAGTCTGTTTACATAATGTCAGAGGGGAAAGATCTGCTAGGCTTCGCTCAATTATCCGCAACTCGGACATCCGTAGAAGATTTGTGGTTGTACTTCACTAGTACTAACGAACTATTGAGTGCATCATGCGGAGATTTCGACAGAGCTTCGATATCCCTTAAAGGTCTGGATGTACTCCATCGCTCCGAGATTGTGGCAAAATCCAGCTTAATGTTGAGAATGGGCTTCATCCAGTGCCCTTGATATCTGCATGAGGATGATCACCGTGAAAGCTTTGTGCCAAACACTTGGTATGACATCGGACGGTACTTCGAAGGATCTTCTCGTTACCTTTCTTATGGATAAAAACAGTTCCCAAAGTTTTCTGTTAGCCTGGGATACTTTCTTTTCTAGGATCAAACCCCATCTGGGGTTACCCGAAGAATGTGGTCACAGCTCAAAGATGGTCTGTTTGAAATAAGGTCAGGCGAGAGGGTTCTGCTGGGTTCTATGCCCTTAACCGCACGCAACTCGTACTTCCGAAAAAAAAATCTGGCTGTACTTTGCTAGCTGGGATGCTCGGGGTCGACACAGAAGTTGACAAATGGGGAAAGATAGAGTAAAAAACGCTTTGTAATCGTTTAAATCTCACGAATCCCAAGGGGAGGTGAGAATTTCGCCTTCACTGGACAGAGCTGTCAGCAAAACATTATATCTTCGAAATTCTCTTGCAATGACATTTCTTAAGAAATGCTCTGTTTCCAGAACTTTTTGCTTTTCTAAAAATTATGGACATTTCCAAACTTTTCAAAAAATTGTCTTTCAAAGCCTTTCTACAGTTGTTGTCTGTCACCAACGTGGATCACGATTCTGAGTCTTCTTTTTTAAAGCAACTTTATTTTCGAGATTCGGTTCATTCTGATTCTTCGAGCAGCTTCGAAACCACTACAGAGACTCGTAATCCTTGGAGGAGGAAGTCCTTGCCTGGGTCTTTTCTGATGCGTTATCCACCTCGGCAGAGCGAACCTAGTCACATGTGAAATTTTTCCTCCTTCACTACCAAAAACAGATGTTCGCTTCCATCTCAAGGATGATTCGTGTTTCCGCTCCAGGATGCAGTAAACCTCTGCAAAAACATGGCACTTCTGAGACACCAAGTCGACGCCACCTCCGGTTGATGAGCATGTAGTCGATCCTTGACTTATGCCGTTGAAAGATTTTATGTTCACCGACTGATCTTTCCTCATTTAAGGAAAATTCCTCATGAAAGAGGCGAGTGGCGAATATTAGCTCGACGGCTTTCGCACAGATCTCCAATCTAAATCTTCCATATCTGTATCCCTCATTTGTAGCTCTTCATAGTAGTTAGGTGTTAATTTCTCCGACAAACGACTTGTAAAAGAACTTGATTAGGATAACTTCTTCCAGATTCTCATAAAGTACGTCCAACCAGGGTCAAGCGTGGTCATGGGGCACTTTTGAATACCGACCCCTCCCCCACCTTTCTTCTTCCTCTCCTCCAACGTTCTTGCGGCAGTTCTCGATTGCTGCTAATTCAATACATTAGGAATTTCATGTGTTCCGAAAAGTCAAAAACTAGCCGAGGAAGAAATGGCAAATGTGAAAATCGGTTGCTGACAGAAGCGAAGAAATACCATTTACCAGAAGACGCAAATTTGTTGAAATGCTGTTGAAATATTGGTATTGAAATACTTTCATTTTTATCCTATTCCATTTCTGCTGTAAAATCTATTAATTATCTCTAAATTTTGATTAAAGCACATAATACGATCAAAAAATAGGATAATCAGGTGCATAGGTTGAATAGCAGAGAGACTAACGAAAAAAGCGAAAAAATTCTACATTTTGTGGCTGCAATATGAGAATGTGGCCTCCTAGGTTCGACTCTCGGCTGAGTTAAGCTTTTGCAAAAGAGACAGAAACTTGAAATGACTTCCAAAAAACGGAGAATTAAATTTTACGTAGTAAACAGTAAGAAAGTAAATTTAACAAAATTTAATTACCAAAAAAGCTCAGATTCTGTGCACGTTAATAGGTCTGGGAGATCGCGAATAACTTCGTCATAGGGAAGCAAAAGAAAAAGTTCAGATAGTTTTTGAGAGAAGAAGGTTTGTCCTGAAAACAGTCACATTGCTGATTTTTCACCTTCCAGTTTTTTTGAAATTTTGATGGGACGAAATTTTTCTGACTTTGTTTGGATTTGTTCCACCTAAATTTTGAGAAAACCAGACGCTCCCGAAAGGAGAAATTCTACACATTGGGGTTATCTTGGACTCTCCTTTTGAATATGTGGATGATTTTTTTAAAAGCCCTACCTTTTTTGAAATGGAAAAGATCCGAATTTCCTCTCACGCGCCGAAAAGTTTGTGATTTTGAATAGAATTAAATAACTCGGAGTGAATTAATGCAAAGCAAGTCATCTTCCAGTATGTTGTAGCCGAGGATTTTCTCTACCAGATGCTGCATCATTTTATCTCCAGGCCCTCGCCGTTCTTCCGAATTTATTTTAAAAAAAAGCCATTTTTCGATATGGATGTGTCTAGGGCAAACTTTCTTCTTTTAAATTGCTGTATACTTCGTACAATTAAATTGTTCATTTTTTGAAGTTGTTTCAAGTTTCCATCTCTTTTGCAAAAATTCGCCTTAGTGAGGTGTCGAACCTGGGTGGTCTCATTATTGCATTGTCACTACATTGGGCATTGGCAAAACGAAATGTTGATGATTCCATTTTACTGTCCTACCCCCGAAACTAATTACAATGTTTCGGGATTCATGTAATCATTTAATATTACTATTCTTAATATTATTGTAATATTTTGTATATTATTTTGTGTGGTGTAGCGGTTAGAGGTTCCGCTTCCTGCACGGTCGATCGGAGGTTCAAATCCGCCCTGGTGCACCCTTCATCCCTCCGGAATCGATGAATTGGTACCAGATTTGTCTGGGAGGATAAAGATACTGACTAGACACATCGGCTAGCCAATGCAAGTCACTGTATAGGCCAGTTACACGTTCGTAAACCTCCAACGATTAGGAATTGGAGTGAAAGTGGGGGCGCACCCCAAGCGGACAAATTAACGCCATACACTTTATCCTTTACCCTTTATTTTGTACTGGTTATCATGCTATTATGCGTAGACTACTAGGTGCTGCTCAGAGGATTACGAGCCCGTGCTGAGCGTGCCTCGAAGCCGCGCACGACAAAGTTGGATCGAATTTTGAAGACCACCAAGGAATTGTTGGAAAGAGGAAGGGCTTTGAGGCTTGATCCGAATGCATTGCACATTGAGCGGTTAGCAGCAAACACTAGCTGCAGAAAAGCGTTGCAAGAAAATCTTTTGAAATACAGGCAGAAGAAGATTCTTGAAGCAGCACAAAGAAGAACGAGTCTAAAGAAGTGCCGCAGGGATCTCCGCAAATATAATATTCTGCTAGCAACCTTGCTGAGCGAAGACGGGACTCGCACGTCTTCTCGTCGTGAGATGGAAATCATTACGGAGAGGTTCTACTCGAACCTTTTCCGTTCATCAACTCCTGTGTCAAGCCCAATCATCCCCACTGGCGAAGCTCCACCACGGATTCTCCCTTCAGGAGTACGAGTCGCTATCAAGAGCATGAAACCTAGCACAGAAAGAAAGGATCCCAAACCAGTGCAAGAAGTCGCAAACTGTTCTTATTCATAAGAAAACCGAGAGCATTCACTGAGAGAACCTTCGGAACTACCGTCCGCTATGCTTGCGTGTTATATATTTAGTATTTACCAAGATCATCCTCACGCTCATATCTAGAACGTTGGATGAAGCCCAGCCTCAAGAACAAGTTGAATTCCTTCAGGGGTTCAGCTGCGTGGACCACATCCAGACCGTTTCGAGAGTTATAGAGGTTGGGCGGGAATACCGCCTGCCCTTTTTCTAACCTTCGTCGACTATGAGAAAGCCATCGACAGCGTAAAAACGAATACAATACTGTCAGGTCGATCAAGGTGTGGACACTTCGTATGTGAGGACATTAGCCAATCGATGCACCACGAAGATACAGCTTTTCCACCGCTCCTTCACCGTACCCATTGGAAGGGGGGTAGACAAGGCGATACTATGTCGCCGAAGTGTCGACGTCTGCATTGCAATGAGTAATGAAATCACTTTCGTGGGAAGAAAGGGGCATACGTGTTCATGGAAGATTTCCCTCGAATCTTGGCTTAGCGGACGACATCGTTCTCTTTTCGAGCAGTACCAATGAAGCAGAAACGATGCTCAACGAATTGAACGAAGCAGGGAAGAGAATAGGACTACGAATAAACAGAAAGAAGACACAGTTCATGAAGAACGCCTACTGCGAGGACGGAGGAGTACAACTTGAAGGCTCCCAAATCGTGGAAACTTCGTCATACGTATACCTCGGACGTTCTATGAACATGGAAAACGACTTGAAGGAAGAACTGAATAGAAGAATGAGAGCAGTATGGGCAGCATTCGCAGCCGTCAGGGAACCTACGGACCATCTGACAGACCAAGATCTTCGTGCCTATCTGTTCGACTCGACAGTTCATCCAGCCTCTGTTACGCAGCGGAGACGTGAGCAGACACTGCTGCCACGTCTAGGAAGCTACTTACTACCCACAGAGCCCTTGAGAGATGTCTTCTGAAGTTTAGCCGGCGTACACAACACCTATTCGGTCTTCGCAGCTCCGACTTAAGAGAAATGTCCCGTCTTCGCAATCTAACGGAATATATATCGAAAGCAAAACATAGATGGGCTGGTCATGTCTGAGAGCTAAGCTGGATACGGCTCAAGGACCTCATCAACGTCACTTACGAAACTTGAGATCATCTTAGATATCTTGGATCTTGGAGAGGGAACGAAACGAGTGGAAGAGTTGCTGGGGCCCGTACGTCCAGTGAAGACGGGCAATCTCAGTAAGTAAGTATCATGCTATTCTCAATTCACAACTGGCCACCGCACACTCCCTTACGACTCCCTTTCCTTGGAACCTCCTCCTCTTATGATCTTCGAGCAGTCGCTGACTGTATTTGTGGTTTTTAGGCGCAGGGGAAGGAGGCAAAACATTTCTAGACAAGTTGATATATTTTATTAACAATCAAAGAGATGTTCGCTAGTTGGGAGCACAACAAAAGCCATGTCTCCTCCTTAAATGACTAGTGGTCCTTCATTCAACTGTTGTTATTTCTGCTCTTGGTCTCTTGCTATGCAATCACGAGGAATTCAATGCGCTCTGCAGCTCCGAGAAGGTCATGTATAATAGGTGAGTGTCTGTGGATTCAGTTATCGCGATGTAAGAGCAAACTCCCGAGATAGTTTTCATGAACAACTTGGTGCGCAGGGTACGGACGAAAGGTGTGCGCTTAAGTGAAAGTGGACTTCCTCCCTTAGTAGGTGGCATTGCCATGTCGAACTCAGCTTTCACCAAGGTCGTCGCCAATCTACACGGAACAGAAAACCATCTCATGCTTTCCCAAGATGGTGGAGAAGCTTGGCAATGGTTCGTTTACAAGCTGTGCTAACTATTTCCGAAAATAGAGAATTTATAATTCTCCCGGGCTGGATCAAATGAATGAATATATGCTACACATATGGTTTTCGTATTTTCTGCCCATTAGATGGCACACCCCTTCAAGATAGTTATTCGAAAGTGCTTCTACAGCAATCGCAGTATTTTCAAAGAACTCTACTGCTCTATTTTTTAGAGTTGAAGAAATGGAGAAGAGTTATGAGGTTCTGCTTTGGTGGATATCTAGATATTAAGAGCAGATGCTGTGTCAAACCAGTTACGTAGAGGAAGAAAAACGGGGAGAGAGATCTGGATTTTTGGTGCTTTTCCAAGGTTCTGGACAGTTGGCATACCTGTCATACTACGACAAAATGACCTTTGTGGAACAGAATGGGAAATTGGATGTCTGATACAACCAGTAATTTTGCTGAGCGCTTGCAACGATGTGAGTCAACTATGGGCGCTTGAGTTCATTTCCCTATCTTTCTTTTAAGGTGCAACAACGCAATCGGTTAATTTTCTTTTTGTTCTCTATCCTTTTTTTTCTTCACATAATGAACACACTTTCAACACAGACATATTCTTGATTCCAGCAGAGATAAAATTTTGACAGAGCCCAGTTAAAGTGAACCCAGTTCATAAGTGGAATGAAACCTGCTAAAGTCGCGATAACACTGAATAATCATGAAATGGATTTGATCTAGTTGAGACCACGTGCGCGACGAAGAACACGGATAGTGAAGCAGCAAGTTCAAAGATACCCGAGCAGGCTGAACATGTTGCGGTGGGAGGGCCTGAGAAACTGACTTTTCCGCAATTGATGTTTCATTTAAAAAAAGCTGCTTTTTGTGGAAAAATTATTGTTTAGGTTTGATTTCCAGCAATCATGTACCGTCATTCTCATATTACTCGTTTCCATGCCTCAACTCATCATAAATCATCCAGCGAAGAATGTTGTGTTGTTATGTTGTGTCATTATGTTGCCTTCTACCACTTTCGATGCTTTGCATACCTTCTTTCTCATCTCCTGTGGCAAGAAAAAAATCCAAAGGGAGATCAACCCTGAGAGAAGAGACGAAAATCGCATCCATTCAGCAAATTGTAACGAATCTTTTCTTAGCACGCTGTGTTCTAGCTCATTCGGGCTCGTTCCCCTGAGAACTGCTCCTTCATTATGTGCACTGCGCCGCAAGCACAGCGCTATGCCTAATTGCCACCATCTCCAACCGCCGATTCTTGGATGTCTGATCTTCTTGGATACAGCAGATCTTTCTGCTGAATGCCTGTGACGATTTGCAGGAGGCTATGGTTGCTTTTGAGTGTTTCATTTCATAGTTTCCTTTTACACTATTATAACGTGCTCTGTTATTGCTTTTTTTCGGCAAGAGTAGTAACATGGACATGTACATCCATAAACACCATATAGGGGGAATCCTTCTTGATCAACTTCTTTTTTTTCTTTCTTAGTGCCGCGAATATCATCTCACATTTTTATCATCTGTAGTTGTTGAGGTTGGTAAAAGTAAACACATCAAACATTTTTCGAAGTTCATTTGTTGTGAAAATTATGCGTGGTTAGCATATACTATACTACGACAATACAATTACAATTACATTATTTTTGAAGTTATCCTTACTCTTCATTCTTTTTTAAAAGTTATTCGTTATCGCTTGCAGTAGTTAGAAGAAGTCAAGAAGTTTATTTGTAAGCACAACTAATGAATGAATAAATTAAGGAAGATCTAACCTTACAAAGAAAAAACTTGAAGAACGAGGTTATGATATGAGAAGATCCGGAGAAGCCACCCGGCAACAGATTTGCAAGCTACACGTGTTTCTTTTTTCTTTTTTTTTTGAACTTATTAGAAAAGAAAAATCTTTTTATGGTAAATGCAACGATGATAAAGGGTGTAACCAACCACATTTTCAACCAACAAACAGTATTATTTTTGTATTAATAAAATTCTAAAGAGAATGATGTCAACTTGTTATTTAACGTGACAAAAAATATTCAAAGCGTAAATGTGGCACCTAAAGTATTGTAGAATGGCATGAACAAAATTATCCTCTCAGAGCTCCTCATTTAAAGAGGACTCACGATTGAACCCGAAGCTATCCGCTGTCCTCATCATAAGCTTCATTAGTACTTCATGCCGGGACATTCTTTCAACATTTGAATCGTGGAGAATGTACTTTTTGCCGATATTGACGCACTGCAATGTTCGAAAAGTTGTTCAATTCTGTTCCTTCCGCCTTTCGAACAATTTCATCACTTATTTTGAGCAAGAATTTTCTTTTTGAGATTGTCACTGTTTCAGGCGATGGGTGCTTTTTTGTTTTCTCATGATGTGTTGCGTTTTCTCAGATCGTTTTTGGCCTTGTTTTGTACATTTCCCGTTGTCCACTGTTCAATTTTCTCTTCTCGAAGACGAATGGGAAAATATGTTTTTCAAAAAGGGACATGGAATAAGTTGATACCAAGATCACTGGTGGGATTAAGTTATCCACATAAAAATCATTTTATTAGAGCCTCAGTTCATAAGAAGATCTCCAATGTTAGGAAAAAATGGTTACATTTCTGAGATGTCCTTCGATATGGTTCTTTCGATTTCGGGTATAGGCACAACATTGAAGGCATGGTATTTTTCTCCTCGAAGTTTCAATGGAGACTCTTCGGTGTCGTCAGAGATGTAGTTTACGCCAAAATTTTAAACCCAAAAAGCTACTAACGGCAACTGTAATTACATCATCGATAAGCTTACAGTGGAACAAAGAAATACTAAAGAAGTTGTTTGTTGAAATTTCGCGTCACTGCTATCCGTTTGTAGAATTTTCGAGGGAACTACACATCAGTAGCCACATATCTCAAGGATGTTGAGTTAGCCCCGTAGAAGATGTGAGGATTCGGCTGGTTGGGTTTCGTTTTTTCGTTCGTCAGTCCATTTCTATCACTGAATAAGATGAATAGATTTTTTTTCAGTCACTCTCTAACCACATTTACTCATTCATTAACTCATCAATTTAGACGTCCCATTGACGTCACACTTTTCCCTTCTCGTTGTGTGCTCGCTCTATTCTCATTAAGTAAATTCGAAAATCCAGGGAGATACGTAACACCTTCTAAGCCATTCTGTCACAAAATCAACATATTTGCTAACAACATATTTTCTTTTATCGAGAAATTTCGACGCTAGCACAAAAGTTGAACTTTTTCCACAATGATGAGGTGCATATTTCTCATTTCTAGACGAAAAAAATTATGTGAAGTCGAGTTCATGTTTTCATTATCATTAAATCACCTTTAATGTTGAATACCATGAAAATTACCGTATGGTTCTTTCCTTCTTTTCTCTTCTTTCCTTAGTGTCATGGGCTCAAAAAGGGATTAGAATGTAACCGCTAAAGATAAGGATCCATCTTTGAATTGGAGTAAATGACTGAAATAAGTGTGAAGCCAACAAACAAAAACAACAATAACAAACAGCCAAAACAAACATTCAAGCGAATTTTTTTTTCTGACATTGCATGCTTGTTTTAACCATTTTTTTAAATTTATTACATGATGTGATGCATTTTTCAAAGAAATTTACTATATTATGCACTTCTCAGCTCACTGTTCTTCTGTATTTCGACGCCTGAGCGCCAGTTAGCAACTGTCGTGAAATACCCCCCTTCCCACTCATCTGACTTCCACATCGTCTACTATTTCGAGGCCTGAGCACCACTATGAACATTTTGATCCAGTTCCACGTCCTTCAGCATTCTAGTCCCATTCAGTGGTGGTCACATCAGCCAGTAAAGTCGGCTAACCTGAAAAGTTGAATTAGATGATTTGGAGGTCAGATGATCACGACTGAGGCTCAGTGGCGCTCCGGAGCCAAACATGAGATGCATTCCTGTCACTACAGCAAAATGGCTACGCTGCACTTGTCTCTTTACACCAGCCGTGATACACTTGCATACATACTAACAAACAGAAAAAAGGCAATTACTGTATACGGTAGCTTTCAAGGATTCTCATTCTATTACCATTTTGTGAGTTGTTCCTCTGTTTCTGCGTACTTCTTGCACACTATGTTGTCCAACTAAAATTGGTTTGGAAGTGGTTATATAATAACAAATTGTTATTACTTTTTATGGAGTAGCATTTTTGACCTTATTTAGGTTTTATTTTCACTATTTTTTAATTTTACTGTTCACAAAGAAGAAATTTACAAGCTTATAAGTTGTCCATTTTTTGATTTTTTTGGTTTTGGTATCCTTTTCTTTCAGCTCATGCGTTGTTGTATTTTTTCCTTAGTGGAAAGTAATCACGAAATTTTGTCATTCCAACACTGCACAGTGTCCCTTAAGAGATCAAATATTTGTTCTTTGTGGGTTGTACCAGAAAGAAAAACAACTACGTGATGCGACAGAGTTTCCGCAGCGATGAGTTTCGTACGAACGACTAGTACGAGTTGCCAAGCAGCAAGTGACGTTTTCCTATTCTTCCACTTCCAGGAAATACCACCCACTTGGGAATATGACGAAGCAATTCTCCACGCGAAAACAATCTAACTGCAATTGACCTTTCAAAAAATGCTTGTTCTAGGAACTCGGCATCGCTTTCATCCTTTAAGGTTAGCAGCTGCTCGCGGGAGTTCTTGATTACGACGCATACCGTTGCTAGTTACTTCTAAAAAGATCGTTCAATCTTTTCGGGACGCCAATTAGCAAGAAATGGACGGAATCACCCACCTCTCCATAATCTGCGATCTCGCCTACGAATACTCCACCTGAAATCCGTACCACCTCAGATTCGTTGGGTGATGCCTTTAAGTGGAAGCACTTTGTTCTTTATATGTGCAATTAAGGATGGTTCTCCTCTTAGAAAACTTATCGTAAAAAAGATCAAAAACTTATACACCGAAGAGTTCTCGCGAACTTTCAGAGATTTCCCAAGACCAACATTTTTTTGGAGCATCGGCTGCAGCTAGATTGTTTACACACTGAGAGTTGCTTCGCCATATTCCCAAGTGTATAGTTTTTGTGGATGTGAAAGAGTAGGAACGCGTCATTTATGCTCCATGGGAACTCTTACTAGACGATCGTATGAAACTCATGATTCCGGATAGGTGACAAGAAATGACAATAGGATCGATCTCAGAGTAAAAATAAGCAAGCCATAAAAATGACAGGCACTCGCAGTTACTCCAGGGACCCACGAAAAAACAATGTGCCGTGTTGCAATCGAATTGTATGTTGTTAGTATTTTCTGGGACCTTATTACTTAATGCAGGGTTCGTTACTTCCGTAGAGATGAGGATGCATTTGGCAGAAAAAAAACTTATTTCCTTTTACAGCGCTAAAAGGCATCCCATAAATGACTAACTACTTGCTAAGGTTAGTCGATGTATCAAGTCAATGTCAGTGTTCCCGTCCTCAGACATGTTGGTTTCTACTTTATGGGCCCGAGCGATATAAAACTTGCTTGACCTACAGAGGACGCTTTGAAACCATCGAGCATGCGAACGCAAAAAAATATCTATCGCTTTATTCACTTATTTATAAGTGAAATACGAGCATGTATATTGCAATCTGTAACAGGATCCGATGTGATTCCACTGTAACAAGAATGATATGTGTGAATATACGGATATATGAATAGAGAGTAGAAAAAAAAGTGTGAGATTAGCTAATAACGTGGGATGGCGTGGCTATGAACTTCTGTCTAAAGTTCTCTACTAATCTTACTCTGCAACGCCAGATCTCTTCCGGATAAACGCGGAATTCATACTCATTTCTTTTTTGAAAAGAACAAGTACAGCTTTACTCCACAAGTCGACGTCGCAATAATATAAATAAATGTGAAATATATACAACAAACAATGTTTGCTCATTTAATATTCAATCCTTTAGTAATAGGGGAGAAATTATAACTTTTAAATTATTACTACTGAGGATTCTGAAGAATGATAAAGAATGATAAAAAAATTGAGGACATGATAAGTCAATTTCCCAGATCTCCTTTGACAGCGGCTACACAACGGTGATACAAGGTGATTTTCCGCAAAGAAACGCTTTTACTGTCCGAAGCGTAAAATTTCAATCCTCCTTGAATCCTGACATAATGACTGTTACTGGTTGATTAATTATCAATGTGAAACGAGAGTCAATATTTTTTTAGCACTCTTCATTGGGGTTAACGTTTCTGCATCGTCGCCTTCCTTAGAGCCTGGAAGGTCACAACATCCATGACATACCTTATCAAACGCCTTATCCACAACAAGTCGGTATCTTTACCTAAGATATCACATCTACAATCAAGAACCAAAAGAGCCTAAATCGTTGATCCAAATGGATATAGAGAGGGTTAACTATCTTGGCTCAGACCGATAATCGACAAGTTTTTTTTACTGTTTTTTTTGTGGAGTTAGCAAAGGGTATTCTTATCTGCGCTACAATACGTGCTACATGTGCGACGTATGTCTATAACAACCCAGAATCGGAACTTCGTACAGTGCTTACCTTAATAGGAGTGACATCAACAAATCTGAGCCAAGGAAAGTAACGCATTACACGAATAGTTCCATAACAAAATCACACATCCCAGATACTGTATTCGGTCACCTTAAAATATTAAAATATCATCTGATTTTCTCATAAACGTTACCCATATTTTCATTTTTGCGTTGTCGCCTCTTTCGAGAAGGCAATTTCATTTTGTTCATAATCGATTTCCACTGCTGTTTATTTCTTCTCTCGAGGTTTATGAAGTGTTAGGTTTTATTTTTCGGGGTGGTTTAGCGCAATCGGTAAAAGGTTCCGCTGTGGCTGCAGCAAAATCGACCGGAGGTTCGAATCCGCCCTAGTGCTCACCAAACCCTTCATCTCTTCGGGGTCGATAAATTGGCACCAGACTTGTCTGGGAGGATGAAAACACTGACTTGACACATCAGCTAGCCCCCCAAGTCATTGTATAGGCTACTTACACGTTCGTAAACCTCAAACGATTCTGAAGTGAAGTGAACGTGGGTGCGCATCCCAAGCGGATTGACTAACGCTAGACACTTTATCCTTCATCCTTTATTTGTTTATTTTTTTATTTATTTGTTTTCATTTTTCTTCCTAGTGAACGCTTAAAACCTTATGAAAAGTAGAATGGGAATCTATTTACAGTGAGCACAGTAATGCTGAAAGCATAAAATTTTAGCGTGATTGGATTTTTTTTAGCTCAATCTCCCTAGTTGCCCAGGAAGTCCCTTGAAAGGGCTTTGCGTGATCCCGTCTCCCAACGACTCTGTAGACTATTAAGAAGAGGACGATCCAGAAAACGTCAATGATTGCGCAGTTGGAGCAGCTGTCAACATTGTTATTTTTATGATACTCTTACTTTGGAAGATTTAACGTCGCTAATATTTGCCTTCACATGGAACCGCTTGCAAGGTACAATATGTAGTTAATAAAACCTATCCTGACACTCTCCGGATGTCAAAACACTTCTTTTTTTAAGAAAAAAATGAATTAAAAGCGAAACAAAACAGATGTGTCCATTGCTTGTACTGGAAGCGCGTGAAAATAATACGTAAACCAGAAAAGCACTTTTTTCCTGTTCCATGACCTCACTCCCGCTTGGTGGATCGCTCGAAAGCCCTTCTTCTGCTTTCTCCACCATCCGGTAACAAATGACTGAGGAAACACTCTTTTTGTTCTTTGCAATAAATAATTAACTGGAAACTTGTCCGCGGAGCCGGCGAGAACAATTAAGGGGATGATGCGCAGCAGTGCTCTGCTCAATTCGCCTATCAATTTTCATAAGAAAACGATCTCTTCTTCGAAATGTGATCTATTCTCAAAGCCTAAGATGTCTTTGTTGCGTGACGTGTGCACAGTCAACGGCTCAACATCATTTTCTTTCTCACATTTTATTATACAAACTAACAAGTAGTTATTTTTCTTATTTTATCGTTATTTTTATTACTTAGTTATTTGCTATTTATTGTTATTTATTATTTAGTTACTAGTTGTAGCCGTTTTTCGGTTGTTTTTGTGGCTGTTTTTGTTTCTGCATTCTCGTAGTAGAACTTGTTCCACAGAGGTACAAAGTAATTTGTTGTTATTACTCCATGACTTATTGTATCCAGCACTCTAGACTTAAGTAGTTTTTTTCCAAAATTTTCTACATGCCCCTTAGATGGAACTTGATAGACAGTGTCCATTTGAAACTTTAAAACTGACCCTGTTCTTAGAACTTTCAAAATGAACATGAAAACTTCTGAAACTTTGGATTTAGTTGTGGAGACTTTGAAGATAGGTCAAGGAAGGACGGAGCCAACATTAAATCCACGACCATCCCGATACTTTACATCGTCGCCTCCGTCCAATACAAAGGATAAAGGATAAAGTGCCTGGCGTTAACCAATCCGCTTGAGACGCGCCAACGCGTCCACCTCAACTCAGGATTTTGTGAGGTTCACGAACGAGTAACTGGCCTACACAGTGACTTGCGGGGTCAGCCGATGTACCAAGTAAGTGTTTCTATCCTCCCACACAAGTCTGGTACCAATTTATCGACCCCAGAGGGATGAAAGGCTTGGTGAGCACTAGGGCGGATTCGAACTTCCGATTGATCGTGCAGACATCGGAACCTCTTTCCAACTGCTCTATATCCAATATAGACTCGTCCAATATAACTGCAACATATGTAAATATCTATGACCAAGAAAATATCGATTGATGAGCACTTTATGGGTGGTGTATGTACGCCGTAACATATACGCAACGTATTCCCTTACAGTATCCATGGAAGCAAATGTTGTCCGCACGTTGCATGCTACGGAAACTGCGTGGAGTCACAGAGGGCGAAGGGGGACCTTAACTGGAATGACGTCTTTCTACAGTATCCCATTGTTTCTCGAGTTGCTCACTTTCGATCAAACTTTCTTAATAAACGATCAAAGTGTTCGTCCCTTTTGTGGATTATCGGTTGATGTTCCGGATTATTAAATTCCGTTTCAAACCTTGATAGCAGGAAAGCGTGAAGATGGCGCTGTATTGAAGCCGTTTCCTCC
This sequence comes from Necator americanus, assembly GCF_031761385.1. NCBI lineage: Eukaryota > Metazoa > Nematoda > Chromadorea > Rhabditida > Ancylostomatidae > Necator > Necator americanus. The sequence goes on along the minus strand of NC_087373.1, from coordinate 13,647,924 downwards.
CTCATCCTTTTTTTTTACTTAGAAAAATATCTCTTGTGGAAAAAATCTTCAGTTTTGCTGCAAAACCTATCGTGTACACCTATCGCTATGCAATACACGTCTATTGATTGAAACTAGAATTATTCATCGTCATCATCGTCATAGACGCAAGTTATTTGCTCAAAGGAAATCCGATCCCTTCAGATACTTGCTAGACGCAGCGAATCGCAACGATGCGTGCAATTGACGCCGCTTCACACAATTCGCAGCATTTTTTCGATGAACAGCGCCTTTTTTCTGAACCTCTTTCATGTCAGACTCGAATTTACGCGCAAATCACGCACTCGTTCACCCGGCGACGGATATCCTGTGTCGCCTCGAAGTTTTGAACACATCGCTAACTCCCAAAAACATCCATTTGCCGACGAGTTTTGTGCGTGAATCGTTAAAAGTTTGAACGAAGTTAATCGTTCGTGCTGCGACTTCCTCTCGAACTTTCAGTATTCACGAAACCTTATCCATTCCGTCTCCCGATTATCCTGAACCGTCGTATAATAGCAGCGGCGCCATTAAATCTCGCCTGAATGGGAACGTGCAGCATCAGGAGAATGTTTGCAAAAACACTCACAAGACTCCCTTAAGCTTCTGCGTTCATATTTGTTATAAATAAAATATGTAATAGCGTGGTTAAGATTTGCAGAGTTTTAGCGCTACCATCAATTCCTTTCCTCTTTTCTTTTTCAATCCTACTAAATCATCTCAGCCCTAGAATCATCGTTCTTAAAAATGTTGTGTACCCTAAACTGCTGAGGAATGAAATTTTGCCATATTCTTCTCAGGGTTGCTGTGTGCGTTATTTATGAAGCCCGGCGCCGATTCAATGTTGCCAAGGTAGCTGTTCAGCGACGTAGCGTTTCTATTTTATAAAAAAAAATCATTCCTTCTATTTTATGAAAAATATCCTTTCATTTCCGTGGACGATAAAACTCTTTGTTTGCAACAAAAAAAGAAATAGTTGGAATAATCCTAAGGAATTCTCTCCCTTTATTTGCAAAAACCATTTGGAACCAAATAATGGTTTTCTCATTTGCGGCATTTGCGTGCTACCGATTTTAATCGACGAAATATCGTCAAGTATTATCCTGAACAATAGAAACACAGCTTTATGAGGGAAAAACACTTTTTTATTCGATTTTATGATTTTATTTATCACTACTCAGTCACGTTGCGTCTCTTTGAAAAAAAGTGATCGTTACCGTTTTCTCTTCTTGATATGGTATTGATACAGGAAATGACAATCACTGTTCTTCTACGTACTAGCCAAATCTTGAGGGATTTACGTAATAAAATTGGAAGCTATTATGGACCTTGTAAAAGAAATTCCATAATGTGCCGCAAAGTTTTGCAAATCTTCAATCGTCCCAATCGATTGCAAATGTAAATAATAGTAAGTAATAGATAAAGTAAATAAGTAAATAAAGTAATATGTAACAAATATTGAACAAATGAAATTAAACAAGTAAAATATTAGATAAGCGAAATGTGACGAAATTTTGCATTCATTCATGCTTTTTCTAGAAGAGATAACCTATGCATTTTAAAAAGCGGATGGCAAAAAAAATTCTTATTCGTTAGTCTATTGTTTTGTATTTATACAGCTGTACTGTACTTTTGCATTTTCATAAACAAAACATATTGTCTTATTTTTTCTGTACATTAGAAATGTATGAGGATTCTATAAAATATTTCTTTTCGTTATCTGAACATTGGGCAACTAACCTGCTTGCCTTCGAAGAGTTCATCTCCTAACTTTTTATTTGCACCAAATCATTCGATCCTTTGTGTTTCACACAAAAAAGTAAAAATCCACCTATACCGTTTTTAGGCTTCGTTCCACGTACGAGACGTATTCTCTCATTTTCTTTCCCTCTTTCCCTTATTTGTCCTCTCCTGTCGATGTAGCTTGCTTGTTTTAGGAGTTTATACCTGTTTATTTTCCTCCTATCTCAATTATTGTTTGCTACCTTGTTAGTGTACTCTTAGTGCTTTTGCAAATTCATTTTGTGAGACTATCGTTACCGCGTAACGAATCTTCTTAACCTTCGGCAAGGATAACGGATACATTGCACGGCGTGCGTGCAGGCAGTGCATGCAATCATTCCGCGTAGGATGCGTCACCGCGTTCACCTCAATTCAGAATCGTTTGAGGTTCACGAACGTTTAACTGGCCTATACAATGACTTGCGGTGGCTAGCCGAAGTACCCTGTTTTTATCCTAAGGACAAATCTGGTACCAATTTATCTCGGAAGGATGAAAGGTTTGGTTGGAGCTGGAATGGTTTCGAACCATCGATCGATTGCCCAGTCACAACAGAAGCTCTAGTCGACTACGCTACACTTGCTTATGTCTCTGCAGGAGCTCATAATGTTGTTCTTGTTTACGGCGCAATTATACCTGTTTTAAAATAAATAAAAGCCGTGGTAAAATTGGTTTATTCTGGAGGTGTCACAAAAAAACTGAGAGAGTGAACTAAAGTAAGAAACAGTTTTGCGAAAAAAGGAGTGGGCGAGAAAGAAAGTAGAAAATCCGCTTGAAAAAATAATTGTTCACAGCTCAGAGAGGGCTTATCTCCCTATCTTATCTCACTCTATCAAGAGTGTTCATTCGACATTCAGTATCGTTGCTTCATGCGTTTTCTGCTTCATGGTCACGTCGTGTGGGAAAAGGAAAAAGAAAAAAAAAAGATTAATCGAGTTTTTAATTAATTAATTAAGTTTTTTTTTCAATTGTGGCGGGTATGGCGCAGTCGGTTAGAGGTCCGTTGTAGCCACACGGTCGAGGGTTCGAATCCGCCCTAATGCTCACCAAGCCTTTCATCCCTCCGGGGTCGATAAAATGGTGCCAGACTTCTCTGGGAGGATAAAAGCAGTGAGTTGACGCATCGGCTGTCCCCCCCAAGTCATTGTATACGCCAACAAACGTTCCAAAACCTCAACGATTAGGAATTACAGTAAAACGCGTTGGCGCATCCCAAGTGGATTGATACGCCAGTGACTTTATCCTTTATCCTTTTAATCAAGTTTTTTTCTGAATAAATGAGAATGGCGAACTTCTGTGAAGTCTCATAATATCTGATGCATCTCAAATTTAAGGTTTTCGTCATAAGCAGTTTGTTTTTCTATGGGAAGAGTAACGTTTTCTCAAATATATTATGTTACAAATAAACCTTTAATGCTTAAATTTCACCGGAGATGGGACGGAAATCTGAAAGGAAATTGTAAACAATAGCGAAGAAGGCAACCAATAAAGAGTTGACTGTGGATCGTTGGTGGATTAGTGATTTGTGGAGAAAAAGATCCGATTAAGGAGCTTCCCATAAAATGGTTCTGCGTTTTGCAGCGCATCCACCGTATCCCTTGGTTCCTGCGTTTTCTTCTAGAATTTCTTCACCAATATTTCGCAGAAACTCGCCCTAAACCAGCAGACGGCAGTCGAACTGACCGATGGGGAGGCTAAGAGTAGTTGATCGGCCATTATTTTATAGGTAAACTGTGTGAATCAAATAAATTTTTTACATTTTCCTATTTTCTTCAATGTCAATTAGTTGCGAGTCCGATCTTTCAGAAAATTCACACACGTTATGTTTTCAGTGTGGTTGCTACTCCTTTTCTGCTTCTCTTTCATGCTCTTATCAATACATCAGTTTATTTTATTTATTGTGGGGGTGAGACGGGTCCACCTGGGCCCAGACAGCTATAAAATGAGGTGAGACGGGTCCCACGGCGTCGGATTAGTGCGCCTGTGCCAAATAGCTATAAAATAGGATGAGACTTAAGAATTTAATGCGATTCTTAAAGATTTAGTGCGGTTCCTAAAAAAAATCAGAAATCTGGCTTTTTTTAAGAACCGCATTAAATCTTGCTATTCTCGAGGACTTATCAATCCACTGAGCTATCAGTGACAGTTTCTTGTCGGTCTGATCAATGCGAATGCCGATTTTCTTAGCGTGGTGGGCAATTTGTGGTTAATATCGGGCAAATCTTTTTATCCCACAACAGATGCCTAAACTACTTAAAACTACTAAATTTCCCAGATCTATTGAGGAATTTTTGAGAGCATATGGTGAACGAAGACTAGCCATGAGGTTTCCGAATCCTACGATGATGTTCTTCTTAGAAGGGCCACTAATATTTCATCAATCACGTGAAAATGAGCACTGAGAAGGAAGAGATGTACACTGGTCGCTAAGAAGTGCTCTCAAACTTTCTCGGACAAATTCTGGAGATGTTTGAACTTGAGTGGTTAAAGGCATCACCCCACGAATCTGAGGTTGTTCGGATTTCAGCTGGCCATTCCTTCCTAACTGCCGTAAAAAACGGCCAGGAAGATATGGCGCGTGCACAAAGCTGGTGCGCTCCAATCGAACTCGTTGTAGAAAATAGCGCGCCGGAACGCTCGAAGCCGTATCTTCCGGGCCGTTTTTTACGACAATTAGGAAGAAATGGACGGAATCACCCTCTCTCCTCAATCTACGATCCCGTATACAAATACTCCACCTGAAATCCGTGCAATCTCAGATTCGTGCTGTGATGCCTTTAGATTATGTTGTTTGCAATGAAATGTGCAATGAAATGAGATAGCCGATGAAAAATGCGCATGTTCAGTGAAAATTCGCCGTAGAGAAATCTTTTAGGTTCGACTTTTAAATAGAACACTTCAGTTGTTTATTTAAATCCAAACATTCAGCGAGACCACCAGAAACCCAGTTGAACGTTGAGTTCACAATACTAAGTGTTACTACAAGTTTTACTTATATTCAACGGTTCCTACGTTTTCGTGGGACTGCCGGCCACCAGTTTCTCCGCTCGAGAACCCCTTTTCAAAAGGTACTGCCTAAATCAACGCGGTCGTTTGCGTTAATATAAACCCTGCACTTACAGTAACTCTTGGTCTTTTTAATTATTGTGATTTTCTTGAAAAAGAGCCCTCACCAATTCTAACTTCTACAAGCGGTGGAGAGGTTTTGAGAGCGATAGTAGGCTCAAAACGACATGAAGCACGGTGCAGTTGTGTAGGCGAGGCGACGCGCTAGGAGCGTACCGGGACCCTTGCTGGCACCACCCGTCGCTGCAGTTTGTAATGCTGTCACCTCGGCACGAACTGCTCCCTCCACCGCGTCGTTTCGAGCGCGTACGCAAATGCACCGTGCATCATGTCGTTTTGGAACGACTATTTTTTCATTGGGTGGCAGGGCATTTTGCATCTGCCAGTGATGCGCAGGTACATGACGATCCGGCTGCCAGCGACAGAGGCGCATAGCAGTCAGAATTCCATGCCCTATAATATACACGATGGTTCATAAGCAAATATTTCTCTATGAAGCTTAACGGTAATCTGCTGATCGTTCAGATCCTGCTTCCAGTTTCATAAGTTTCGTAAGGGGGCGCAACGAGGTCAGGACCAGTCGAATCCGGCAGTTTTCCGTAGATGAGTTGTTACTGTCAACTTCTGAAGACTTCACTTCCTCTCAACTCTCCAGATATGCAGCAGTTTTCAAACCCCCTCGTTTTATTATCTGTTTAAGTTGCTGTTAAAGTTAAAGATTTTGCTTATTTTAGAGCCGCTTCTTTTATTCTTTCATGTTTTCACAAAAAAAATCAATATTCACCTTTCTTAGAGTTATCTGGGCATTGCCGCTGAGGTGTGGCGAACATAGAAATGTCGTGCCCATTCTCCCTGATCCACTACTGCTTCAGGATTCGTCCAACGTCCAACATTAAGTCGCTACGTACTACGCTATGTGTTTGATATATAAATATATACGTATATATTTTTTAACGTTCTCCACCTCACCAATATTTATTTGTTTCAATCTCATAAGTGAAACATAAAACGAATAGGTAAAACATCCTGAAAACTGCTCTGGAAACCCCATCCTTCAAAACGCATTCGCAATTTACCTTTTATCACGAACTGTGTGGGAACGGCAAAACTTTTGAGGTTTGCGATCTCTTCGGTGGTTTTTTTGTAATTTGCATATGCTTGATCTCACATCAAACATCTACAAGATTTACAGTTTGAGGGAGAAATAAAGAAATTCAAATTTTTGGCACCTTTTTGCGCTTCGTGCAGCAAACACTACCAAAGATATCTAAATTACCATGAAAATGTAGCTCAATTAGAAGTTTTACCATTTATTGAACTTAGTAACATTTTCTGTTCAACTCGAAATTGCTACAGTACTTGTCAACGTAGATACGGTGAATACAGTAACCCACAAAAAAACTTCACTTTCTCGGTTGGAGTGTTGGAGTGTCGTCTTTTTTCCTTTGGATTGGATAGATTAGAACCAATTTCACACAAGCGCTGGATAAAAGTCCAATTTATAAGACTCGCGATTACGGTAGGAAATGGAACATTTCCAATAGGTTCAGTTATTTTTCTCTCATTCTAGAAGGATCTTTTTCTTCTGTTCCTCTTCGGATTGTAATTTTCGATATATTTATTCTAAACGGTTACAATACGTAAGAAATGGTATCTCCGTCCTAGTACTTGAAAATTCGAGCAAGTCAAGAACTTATTTGCACGACATATTCGTCTGCGATAATCCTTTCTATGGTTTTTTCTGAATCCAACCACTTCGTTCTACGATTCCGCTCTTCTCGTCTGAAGCTTTTCACTCGATAACAAGCTTCTTGCTGCCTACCAGCAACTGGCAGGTTTTTCTCTTCGTCGCCAACATCCGTACGCGTACATCCCATCGTCTATTATTCGTTTAGCATCGTCGAAATTCGATTTGTACCGACTTCGTTTGGTGAGGTTGCGCGGCCGCAGCGAATTGAGCAGCGGGCGGGCCAGCGGCAGGTGCTGAACCTCGTTCCATCACCACTTTCTTGTAACTTCTCGCGTTTTTTCGTCTCAAACCCAAATTCTTGCGGTTGTTTTTTGAACGAAAGAGACTGCTATACGCGATATTTGTGTGGATATTCGAATCCCCCAGCGAATTCCGCTAATTTGCCTCAAACTCACATATGATATCGGAGATTTGAAGGCCGTGAATTTCGCTGCCTACGGCCAAGTCGTTGCAGTATCAAACGCTTCTCAGGGGACATTTTCGGCTTGTCGTAGAGCGTACGGCATTGAGCAGGCGATGATTTATTCACATATCCTCTTCCGACCGACAAAAAGGATCGAATTCGCTCATACGAGAGTGGAAGGTATAGCTAAGCTGGCTTTTCGCGACGGTCATTTTTCTCTTTCTCTCACTTTCCTGCTCCTTCTTTTTTCTCTCCTTTTCTCTCTCCTTTTCTCTCTCTTTTTCTTTCTCTTTTCCATTATATTTCTCTCTAAAGGCTTCTAAAAAAATACGGAAGCATAAAAGCAATGTCAATTTTTGTCCTTGTGAAGTTTATACGTACTTGCTTCTATGGAGAAGAAAATTGAGATGATGGCCGAAACGAAACCAACTGAGTTTCCTTCCTAAAAATTTAAATTGAAATATTCTCATGTTATTTGTAATTCTGAGCAGAAATTTTGTTATGGAACCAACGACGTAGGAATAGAAGAAGTTACGGCTGTCATTCCTCTTCAAAATTTCGAACTATTTCACAAGGCAGTAGAAACGAACTCTGGCATCAATGTTTTATTCATTTAGAGGACCAAAAAAACAAAAAGATTTCTCCTCCTGGCGGGTTTTTTTTCTTTCTCAAGGAATTCCCCATGCAAAACAATCTAAGCAAAATTTTTCTTGGAAGGTTTTGTATTTGTTGTTTCCATGTTACAACCTTTTTCATATTTCCGGAATATTATTTTAATTTTTTTATGCGATCTCTCAGTCAAGCAGAATTCTCCAAACTGCACTGAATTCCTTGTATGGCTCTTCTATGGTCCCTTGGGTGAAATGCATCGATAGTATTGCAACCCACACACGATGCTCTCCTGGATGACTTTTGAACTCGTGCAAAAAAAGAGCTGAGTTCGTTCCTCAGTTTCAATAGAGTTCGCCTTATGTGAAGGGAACAATAGTCGATCATTAGCAAGAGATTACGACGCAAAAGAAGATACGGGCTGGAAAAAAATACGCACGAATGTACCAACGAAGATGTTTTCTCAAAAAGTGAGAAATAACGACAAACGTGACTTTTTAGCGTGATTAGAACACGTATACGTACATCTATCTGCTAGTAAAGCCTGTCTTTCCGATAGAAAAAAAAAGATTAAGGGTAGTTATAAGAATTTCCTATTTTATTCCATTGGAAGGGATTTATTCAAGCGATGGGCAAGTAATGGGAGCAAAAAACTGCCGGACATTTGGACATCATGCACTGCGGAATCTAATCCTTGCGAAAAAAGAGTTACAGGAAGCTGTAATTCTTAGATTTTTGAGATTTTGTGGTTTTCAAACATCTGATAAGACGTTGAATCTTAAGTCTTTTTCGGATTTATATTGCGTTGATGTTCTTTGGTGAGGACCGTTAAAGGCATCGCCCCACGAATCTGAGGTGGTACGGATTTCAGGTGGAGTATTCATATTCGGGATAGTAGATTATGGAGAGAAGGGTGATTCCGTCCATTTCTTCCTAATTGCCGTAAAAAAACGGCCCGGAAGATGCGGCGCGCGCACAAGGCTGGCGCGCTCCAATCGAACTCGTTGTAGAAAGTGCGCCGGAACGCTCGAAGCCGTATCTTCCGGGCCGTTTTTTACGGCAATTGGGAAGAAATGAACGGGATCACCCCCCTCTTCATGATCTACTATGCCGTACACGAGCACTCCACCTGAAGTCCGTACCACCTCAGATTCGTGGAGTGATGCCTTTAATGACGACGTTATGCTCGATAATAGATGTGATAGTTCTTGTACATCCTTCTTTGTTGAGTTTATTTTTTCTGTCCTCTTTTCAAATACTCGAATGTTTATGGATGTTACTGTATTGCCTCAAAATATGAAATAAGCACAAACTCAGAGTCAGATTTTTTTCTCAGTTCTAGAAATTTTCCAATTTTCTTGATAGTGCCGTATTTCTAAATCCCTAAATCGCTGATTTAAATTCGAAATTTAAAAATTATATGGGTCAAATTCTAACCTTTTTTGACGATCTTATTCGTTCCTGCTTTCTTTTTGTTTCTTCCAGTCACAAGCTCCTGCTTACTTTTCTTTGGTGTGTCATGTTCTTTTATCGACTTTTTCGATCCCCGTTAACTATTGAACTACTACTGGACCATAATTTAGCACGATTCACATTTGAATAGCCGTTTTTGAAAATTTGTAGTAATTTTGAAATGGTATATTTATCTGCAGGTTATTATCCTATTTAATTCGTAGGAAGCTGCGGATTTTCCTTTTTGCTGCGATCCTCAGCAAATTACTCATAAGATGACAAAGTTTTCATCCGTAAGCAATTGTTTCTCATGTTAAATTACGTACGATCTTAAAAATTCATTAATGAAGATTGAAATTGGGTGAAATTTATGAGTGAAACACAATTTGTTTGAGAACAATGGAATGCGTAGGGTGGCCGAGGGAAGCTGAAAGTGTTAAATGTAGTAGTGGCAGCCCTGGCCCTGAGGAGTTGGTAGACAGGTGTGAGTTGCATCCTTTAATGTACAACTATAGATAGGTTAAGAATTTTGAGGAGACGGGTTCAGCTCTAAAAAAAACCACCAGGGTACCAACGTACTCGACGGAGCCAGGAAAAAAGTACTAACAAACCATCATCATTTTTGTGAGCTGACTTTATGGCAAATCCACGCTGTGAACCGATCCACTGGTCCATGATTAGTAAATGGCAATTGGTTGTGTACTGAAGGATGCTACTCCTATCTATGTACTAACTCCTCTGGGTTACCATTACTATGTACTATGTACATGTTTTTGTGCTACAAAATAGGCTCCAATTATTCCTCAACCCATTGGATTACATTTTCACCATTTATTTATTTATTTATCATTTATTTTAGTTAATTTATTTATCTTAAGGGTAATTTTCGTAGAGAAGTGGATGAATCTCTCTCCTATTCGTTTCTATCACTAGACAGGGCGGATATACAGCGTAAAGAAAACGTTCGAAATGTTTAATTCTTCAGATTTGATCTCACCCTTGAAGATTTTAAGCACTATCGCTTTCTACAGTGTATCCGTATTTTTTTTAAACGTGTATGATTTGTGGATTATATCGGAAAACAAAAAAATCAAAATACTACCGTATTTTCAGCATAATTTATTGAAGATCTGGTCACCGCAGGAGAACAAACTGCAGCAATGACGTGAACAACAGTAATGGACGTGGTGACTTTCTGTATTTTCCTACTGTTCTGTCCATGGTTGGCGGATGCATTCGGAGACGAAAATTGGTAATTCTTGTTTGTTAGCGTTGAAGAATCCAAATTTCAAATAATTCACTGGATCTCATAGCCGAGCAAAAAGAGGAGCATCAGTTGGAAAATAATAACAAGACAGCTGAAGGTACTAACACTAAGAAAAGGAGATCAGGACTTCAAAATTTCTCTCTTTTTCAAAATTTTGTTTTGATAAACAGCTGAGAAATATTAATCTGCAGAGAACAATCTGGATAATTGTAGATAATTGTAGAGTAATTGCAGACTGGCTACAGTTCGAATCTTTGTTCACTGTATGACTATTATTTCTGGAACTTATCTTGTAGCTATAACGTGAATTGAGTAGCAATAGTAAATCTTTGTTCAGTAATTTTGTAAATTAAGTTTAATTGTTCGCCATTGAGCGTAATAAATAAATAAGTAGTAAATTTTATATGATAACCGTGATCTCATTATGACAGATGATTCTTTATCGAATAGTCGAATCTTTTCAGTGCTTACGGTGTTTGCTCGAATGCTCCGCCACGAAATCTCTCGATAGCGCCATTCGGAAGTGGGATGTGTACAGGCGATGATGCTATTATAGGCACGGATTCTTCTTGTCAACTTTTTTTTTCTTTTTTAGTTTATCCAACACATTCTAAGTTTTAGATTATATTCTGAATGGCTACAATAAGCTCGAATTGCCGGGCGGTGGACATGTGCGAGTTTCGGTTGAGGTAAATGTTGTTACAGTTTCCATCTACACGGTTGCTTTGTATTAGGTCTAAACGCAACTACTCCTCTCTGGATTCTTCCGAGTGGCCATAGTTTTTTTTCTCTTTGAATCGGCATCGACAATTTTGCGTGAAAGATTGACGAAAATTCCATTTTTTTTCTCCCATACAATCCATGAAACTATGAGAATACGGTGGCGAAGTTTTTGCAGATTTGGGTGCAGGAAGTGTCAAAAATCATAGAAATCACCTCAGAATTCGAGTTAGATATCTATGTGACTGAGAGATGGACAGATCCTGCACTTGCCTACTCACATCTGAATCCGTGCAAAAGGTGAGTGAGTGGTTTCCGTCTTCTCAAACGATAGCGGCATTATTTGCGGTGTCAGTACCCAAACAAAGCTTTGAAGCTATTTCTCCCCAGCTTCCAAGATCCACTTTTTCAGCAACATGTCAGTCGACGGGCGGACGATCTTGGAAAAAATATGGAATCCTCATGCATGTTTTGTCAACAGCAAACTAGCAAATATCCATTCAAGCCCGTTTAAGAACATTTTTCTGCAAATTTACAGCAATGGCAGCATTTGGCATAATTATCGGATCAAATTGACGGGACCATGCTCGAATACATTGCGGTAGGGGATACGAATTTATTCTCCTAACACCAGTAAATGCTTGGAAATTCTAGAACATTCCCCATTGATCAACAGAGATGCATGCTATTTTACGAGAGCTTCACACACAATCATGAACAGGTGGTTTTTCGAGAACTTTAATATGTATATAGAAAACCTTTTAAAAGTGCCTTATTGATTTTTCAGGTGGAGATGGAATGGATCGATACAGTACCACCTATCACTATCATGAAAGGCAATATCACATTGCCCGATTATGTTTTGGTGGACTTCTCAGCGAGTAGTGAACTTAGAGTTAGTTTCGTTGAACAAATATCTGCCAATAATACAAAGTTTTCAGCTTAAACTACTTTTTTCTCAAGCGACGTTAATTATGAGTTGAAGGGGCTTGAAATTCTGAATAGGTAGCACTGCGACGCGCATATCCGTATATGGGATCGACACTGTAGCTCTCCACCAACTGTGACGAAACTGACCAGAAAAAAACAGTGAAGGCGGTCACTCTAATGCCGAAGCCCTCAGGGCGACATTACGCTCTTCTCAGCAGAAAGATGCTTACATTTCAACTTCGTCCTTGGGTGTCTGTCCAAAATATTTTCAAAGTCTGTTTATCAAGTAAACATTTTGGAAAAAATGAGGTTGAATTATCAGTTCTACTAGAAAAAATTATTGTTTGAAGGATCCGAAGCGAAGCAAGTAGAAAGTTCGGATGGTGATGAAATATGGATCCAGTTTCACTTCAGATTTGAAAAAAAAAATTAGCCGCATTTTTCCCCCCAACCAATGACCACTTCTAGGACCTATTGTTAAGTTTGATTCAGAGTGGTGCGATTTATATCCGGCTAAAAAAAATTCGTACTTTTCGCCAGGATAAAAAACCTGCTGTGTATTTCGACATAGCAGACTCAGAGGCATTTCCATTAGCAATACGAAGAATATCGATGTAACTGATCCCAAACAGCTAAAACAGCTCGCAATTCTTGTAGAAACGCAGCCATGCACGCCGCGTCCGCCAGCAAACAGGAGAGACAACGTCAGCAGCTCACTGAATGTTCGCGGCACGTTTTCAGGGGCCTCGTAAGAAAATCCCATTGTCAAGATCATTTTTCATGCGGTTCTCAGGACGATTAAGGAGAATTGAGTGTGATAGCGTACATACTCGTATTCTGCACATCTAACCATATTTTTTTCCCAATATCGTTAATTGCGTCGTACGCTGCATTCACTTTTCCTGCAACCAGTGTTTTTTTCTATCTAAATGCATGCGATCACCTCTGACGCATACTCATCGTGTTGTCCCCAGAGGCAGCATTTATTATTGCCCAAGATCTTTCCGATATGGAAAACGTTGTGATAAGAAAAAAACTCAAATGGTAAATTTATGATGTTTTTTCTTCTTACTTGATCATTTTGTGTTCCTCTAATATTCTTCTGATTCGTTTCAATGCTTTCACATTCTTTCATTGGCAATAAAGCACTTAAAATAAATGAGACGAATTTTTGCAACGTTTAAAAACAGTCGAAGACCATATCTGCTCCAGCGCGGGTGTTTTGATTTTGGCTTATTCTTAGATAAAAAGAGCAAAAGATCAGTTGCATGGCGCTGATCAATCCTCTAGGAATGAGGGACGCACGTTCCTCATCAACTTTGAATCGTGTGAAATTTATAAACACGATATCGTTGCATTCAATGAATGCAGAATCTTGTTTAATTTGTAATACCCTTAGTGGAAAAACTTTCGTTCCTATTAGCTTGGTCATATTGAGATTTTCGCACAGAATGTTTGTGTACTTGCCAAAGACAACATGTAGGAAAAATATTTCTTTCGGATTTCTCTCTAAAAAAAAAGTCGCTGAAACCCAGTGAAAATTAGCATTCCGTTCTAGAAGAATCATCAATGGGTGCGTTTTCGATAGAACGAAAAAGCCAACCATCACCGCGAAGAATCAGTCCACAGATACCACGAGAGATTAGAACCTTATAATCAAAAAGTCATTCGAAGCGCATTTCGATAACAGGAATCAGGTTGATCTTGCATTTCCACCATTCTGACAGTGGATCTCCAGGCTTCATTAGAACGATAGTGTTTACCGGATCAGGACATCTCCGACCAGCAGCTCATTCGCTTCACATGGACGTGTGGTAGGGTCAAAATGACGGTGAAGCACGGAGCAGTTACGTAAGCGATTGCGCTCAACGCGGTGCAGTGTGCGTAGATTAGGATCGAGTGGGGACCTCACTAGATCCGTCCATGGTCCCACGCCGACTCCAACCGCCATCTCCACCGCTCCGCTTGTAGCGCAGCCATTTACCGTGCTTCGTTTAGTTTTGACCCGGCAATATTACTTCAACTCGAACGACAGAACGTGTCTAATTTTCAACTGCTAATCGAGAACTTGACACTTATAACCTCCAGTTAGAATAATTAATGGCATAATTTCACACAAAATCCTAAGTAGCTGGAGATTAATCGGCGGTTCGAACATATGCTAACGAACCATCTTGTTAGAATTTTGAGATAATTCAGAAATTACGTTTAGAAAACACTGTAAATTGCAATGGAAACCAACTTTTTGACTTTTTCATGTTGGTACCAATTTTCTTCTTTCACGCGCAAACCATTATTTTCACCGAATTTAATGCTCTACTGACCTATTCCATAGGTAGTTTCTGCTCCACACCTAATCAGCTTTAAGCTTCTCTAGAAGCCCACATTCTCGTCCATCCTTTAACGCTATGACTTTTCCAAAAATCAGGAAATGCCATCCTCGCTGCCATAAGGATTTTTGCTATTTACTAAGGATATTAATTCATAGTTTATTATTTTATTTATTTTCTTTAGCATGTTATTTACCTCAGCATATTTTTAGCTGTATCCACCTGGAATTTTCAATGAATTGATAGCTACGTTCACTTTTCAACGGTTGTACGGTTTTTATATTTTACAGGTGAGTTTTGCATTTCCATTTCGTGGTAGTTAAGAATAATTCAGAATTAAGGTTAGGTGAATGTTAATATTAAAACGTATAATGCTAATTTATTTATCTGTCTACAGTTACGTACTGTTTCATACAATATTACAATAGTATAATACAATATAATACAATATATACAATATAACAATATAATGCAATGTATACAATATTTGAAATCCCTCTTGCCATGTTATCGGGTAGAAGTGAGCAACGGCAGTCGTGCTCTATTTCGTGTAAAGATAATGTAGGGCATAAAAATTCTAAACCGAAGAATTTTGTTGTTTTATCAATTCTCGAATACCTCTCGAATACAAATAAATAAAATTTATTTATCATAGCCAGAGATTCTTGAATAGCTGCAGAGATTCACTCTATTCACTCTTCTGTAACTAAAAAACTGCACAAAAAAATGGAATTTTTTGTAAAGTAGATGAAAATACTTATTTATCTTACAGGCAGGACTCGTCTCGTCACTTTCCACCACTTAATTTAGTTTATTCGACACCTCTTAACTCTTTAACTCTTACTGTAAATCTTACTGTAATGTAAATCCTGCAATTTGTACATTTGAGCTATTCGAAGGGGAACTCTTCGGATAATCATCTCTTTCTGACGACTTTTTTCAAACCAGAATCTTGAAAATTTCAAATAAATCGTTTCAGGTTTACGTTCCTGCCTATATTTCTGTGTTTATTTCTTGGGTAAGTGGTTATTCGCGAAGAATCCAAGGATTACCTTAATTCATCAATGTTGTTACAGGTTTCATTTTACCTCGGTGCTGAACAAATACCTTCTAGAACTACAGTCGGTGTAAATTCTCTTCTTGCGCTCACGTACGTCTTCGCTTACGTTGAAGCAGAGCTTTTTTTTACTGTCGACATAGATTTATTACAAAATAAGAGAAAATCTTACCATGGCTACATGCATAGCTTCGTGCTTACGAGACCTGGAGATCAAAATCTCTGTCTAAAAAAATCTAGATCTCTGTAAAGCCATGCTATTTTTCAGAACATCGTTCATTTTCCTCGTTGTGCAATGTGAATTAGACAATAATGAGTTAACAAATCCGTTTGAAGGCATCACCCCACGAATCTAAGGTGGCACGGATTTCAGGTGGAGTATTCTTATAAGGGATAGTAGATTATGGAAAGGGGGGTGATTCCGTCCACATCTTCCGGGCCGTAAAAAACGGCCCGGAAGATACGGCACGTGCACAAGGCTAGCACGCTCCAATCGAACTCGTTTAGCTTCCGGGCCATTTTTTGCGGCAATCAGGAAGAAATGAACGTAATCACCCCTCTCTCCATAATCTACGATCCCGTATACGAATACTCCACCTGAAATCCGTATCACCTCAGATTCGTGGGGTGATGCCTTTAACTGTGAATCACATCGTCGTAGATAAGTTGTGGCTGTATTGAAGGTACTGGCAGGTGACACCGTTTCCTCATCGAATTAAAACGGAATTATTTTTAGGCGTGTTTTCATTCTCATTCACCGATGTGGTCATCCTCATTTTCAGTATCCAGCTATTCTATCCAACTGCCAAATTTTCTATTTTAAATCTGCAGAATCTGAAGATGAATTTAAGTTAGGAAAAAATGGAGACGATATTTTTTTCTTTTACTAGTAATAGTTGCGTACTTTTCTCGTCTTCCTTCCGAAAACTAATGTGAAAATGAAAAGATATGACATGAGAGATAGGAGAAACAGAAACTTGGTTAATATTTCTTCCCGGTTCCTGAAAATATAATACGATCATCCTCAAGCATATGAGGAACCATAGCTACAGATCCCAGCAAGTACAATTCTTAAACATGCGAAGTTTCAGGTTCCAATTTGGCTCTGTCGTCAACAATTTACCGAAAACCAGTGACGTTAAGGGTACGCGTTCAGTTCTTTTCCCTAGTCTATAACAAAAATTAATTAAATTAGAATTTGTCCTCGAGCGAATATCGCTATAAAGGTTTTAACGCTCTACAACAGCTTTTCTGAATACAAAGCTCACAATCAATCTCAATTTTCATTTCTCGCATCTTTTTTTTTGCCATTTCTATTTACGCTTCAAATAGGAGCTTATGACTTCGATATGTGGTGCTAAGAGAATAATAAAAGAGTTTTTTTTTCTTTCTGCAACAGAATAAAAGAATAATAAAGGAGTTTTTTTTTTCTTTCTGCAAAAGAATATAAGCAAAGTGTGTTCAAGTTTTATTGGGTATAGGGATTGTAAACAGAAAATGAAAGTTTTTCTATGCTCGTCATATTTCTTGCAGTTAATAGGAGTTTCGACAAAGTTTCCACGCCTACATGTTCATCAGAATCTTTTTTTTTATGTCTAGAATTTTACCATGCTACATTGACATGTGGTATACCATCATAATAGCAGGTGCAGAATTCTAGACTTACTGAAGAGGATCATGTAGAATATCCAGGATGTAATTGTGAATTTTGTTCTTTTTTTTGAACGCTCGACTGTAAACAAAGTTTCTTAGTCAAAATAAAGGAATATATAACCAAAAAAGTTCTGTTGCACTCACTTAAAGGTATCACCCCACATTCTGGGGGGGGGGGAGGGGAGAGAGAGAGCTCCTATGCGGGGTGCTAGATTGTGGAGAGGAGAGTGATTCCGTCCATTTTTTCCTAATTCCCGTAAAAACGGCTCGGAAGATGCGGAACGTGCACAAGGCTGGCGCGCTCCAATCGAACTCGTTGTAGAAAATAGGGCCCCGGAACGCTCGAAGCCGCGATTCGTGGAGTGATGCCTTTAAGAACCCAACTCGAAAACAGCTTGTTTGTTCCTCGAAAACAGTATGTTTCTGAATCTAATGTGTTGCCTAACGTTACAATAGGCGCTAAAAAACAGTCTTTTGAAACTTAAAAAATGTATTGGAATCTAAAGAGTTGATGCCACTGAGTAATTGATGTGCAATTCCCGATTCATTTAATAAATGGCACAATAAATGAACAAACCTTTTATTGCCCGTAGATAGGAACCTCACATAGGATGCGAAATCCCTGTATAGGATGTGAAATCGGCTATTCACTCCGAACAATCTAATGTTAGAGACGATACCGTGTTTGAAACACAACATACCGGATGCATCGCAGATAAAAGTTAAAAATACTTCTTGAAGGCCGCTTCTTGAACTAATGAACGAAATTCGAAAAAAAAAACCAGTAGGTCGATCCAAAAAGTAGTAAAAATCCAGTTCAAAAATAAACCGAAACGGAATTCTCATCACATTCTTGTTGAATTTTCTCAGAAAGACCAATACAAGGATTAGCACACGTTTTTCAGCGATCGACGTCTGGATTCTTAGCTCGATGGCGTTCATCTTCGCTTCGCTCATCGAATTAGCCGTTGTTGGCTATCTTTCTAGGGATGGTCATCACGCTGCTATCAAGTATGGTGCCTTGATTCGATTTACTTATGTCTTTATGGAACTTTTATGAAACTTCATGAATCTTTTATTCACATTACATCATTTGTCCACATTATTTGTGCAAGGATAACGAGATCCATTATGAATGCTGTGAAACATAATAGCTGTAAGATTATTCAACAAGAAATTCCTACTTTCGGTTCAGTCCCTTACGAGACTCTGTTGTTTCTGAGCTCTCAACATTCAGAGAGGAGGGGGAGGTGGGGACTTTCCTGCAACCTCCGCAACCTGGAGGGTATCTCCTTAAGCTCTGGTAACTCGATAACTGTTAACACCTAGTAGAGGAAAAACATTGCGAAAACTTCTTTTTGGGAAGATGGCAAATGGAGTTATCTGAAAAATTGCTTGGAAAAAATAAAATGTGACCAAAAAACAGTTGAGAAACCTGTGTTTGGAGAAATACAAAGTTATTATTCAGCTTGGTTCAGTTTACTTTCGTTGAAACACAGTGGCACTTTCCAAGCCTTTCCGGTGTAAATTTCAAAAGTACTTTTATTATATAAACTATTCGTCGTCCCAAATTCAGTAGACTTACCAAATCATTTACCATTGGACAAAAATGTACCAGTCGATACTGAACAGATCTTTCATGTAGAGCTACAGTACGGCGAAAATAACCTACCTTGCAACTGCGTAAACGGTTGAGTTCGCCATCGCTAACCGGAATCGGAGAACGTGGAGCATGGTCGAGTCGAAACGACATGAAGCTCAGCGCAGTTGTGTAAGCGGCTGGCTCGAAGCGGTGCGGAGGAGCGTAGCGCTATGGATCGAGGGGGACTTTTGCTGGGTCATCCCTGCACTTCGCGATGGTCTCATCTCGATGCCAACCGCTAGCTTCACATCGTTGACCCTAACTAGGTAAGCTGAGGTAAGTTAAGTGTAGCTAGTTCAAATCACTACCGCGATCGCAAGTGCAACTGCACCAACTTGCGTCACTTTGGCATGCCTATCTGCGAAGGTATACCAAATTTCGTTTCCCTTCCTTCTTTTTCAAAATGCATCCATAAGAAGACGTTTAATTTGTGTTCAACATGAGGGTATTCCTTGCTATCAATTGCGCAGTCGTTTCTAGGTGTCATTGTTCCTGGCTGTGCATGAAATGCCGTGAATGGACAGCGATGAAATTAGACAAGGTACGTTTAAAGTCCCAGCTAAAATCATTTCCAATTCACCATCAGGATAAGGTAATATGATATTAATACTCGCCCCCGAACACGTTCAACCGAGCTAGCGGCACGCGTACGCGGCGACGGCGAGCACTGGCGCCGTGCATCTGTGAGACAACCACCGATTAAAGGCATCACCCCACGAATCTGAGGTGGTGCAGATTTCAGGTGGAGTATTCTTATAAAGGATAGTAGATTATGGAGAGGAGGGTGATTCCGTCCATTTTTTCCTAATTGCTGTAAAAGAACGGTCCCGAAGATGGGGAACGTGCACAGAGCTGGCGCGCTCCAATCGAACTCATTGTAGAAAACAGCACGCGGGAACGCTCGAAGCCGCATCTTCCGGGCCGTTTTTACGGGAATTAGGAAGAAATGGACGGAATCACTCTCCTCCCCATAATCTACTATGCCGTATACGAATACTCCACCTGAAATCCGTACCACCTCAGATTCGTGGAGTGATGCCTTTAATGGCATAATTTCGGTGTGTGGATGGGCTTCTCCTAGTGTCAGTAGCCCGACCACGAATACGTCCCCTTCCACCAGCACGGTTGAATGCGTTCCCCGTCAAGCTAATAGTGGAACATAGCCTTCTTATACGTTTATATGCGTTGCCAGGGCAGCTGTCAGAGTTTTACTTACTTTATTTCCAGGCCTCGTCAGTGATATTTCCTACGTGCTTCTTTTTGTTTAATATCTGGTACTGGTTTGTTTTTCTTGGGTAAGTCAATGTTTCATGGTCGATACGTTAACGGATTGGTCGTAAACTTTCACGTACACAGTAACAATTGGAAGTATTTCTGTGCTTTTTATGCCGGAATGTGCAGTTTTCCCCCATTCACAAGCGCCCGTTATCACTGAGAGCTAGAAGCACTGCTGCTTCATGCACCTTAGCAGCACTGATCCAGTGAAGCACATCGCATCGCACAATGGCGTGAACTCACTCAAATGCACATGAATAGCAGCAGCTTTTATTATTGTAAAGCAGTTATAGCAGCAGTAGCCCGAGATTAAGGGCAGCACACTGCGAAATTGACGGCATGAGGAGCTGTGGATGAAAAGACCGGGTTACGGATGTAGATCACGAGTACGAGCGCGATCACGCTCAATCCCCACTGGAAAGTCCAGCGCATCAGACCCCCTTGAATGCGCCAACGCGTTTTACTGCGATTCGGAATCTTTGAGAGGTTTTGTGAACGCGTTTTGGCCTATACAATGACTTGCCGATGTATTAAATCGGTGTTTTCGTCCTCGCAGAAAACTCCGGTATCAAGTTATTGACCCCGACGGGATGAAAGGATGGTTGACATAAGAGCGAATTCGAACCATCGATCATGAAGTCACCACCGGACCTTATGCGCTACGCCAGCGCATAATTATCATTGATTGCCCTGAAAAATAGCGTGGAACCGGGTTTGTCGACCGAAATTCCTTATGAGGCACCTCGTAACGCGTCACCCCCTATTCTCACCACGTTTGCGAGTGGGCGGACGAGAATCACTGGGGTTCCCTTAGCAACCCGGTCACGTAAAAGCAGCGAATAGCTACTGTGGAAGCGGCACGTATATGAAGGTGGCCCATTGTAAGGTGTCTCATAGGAAAATTCGATCGACAAGGTCCTTTCTCGCGCCGTTTTCAAGGAAATGAAGAGGAACTGAGCGTGATCGCGCTCATGCTCGTGATGCTATCTACATATTCATGGAGAGATCCAAACATCGTCAATTTCGTGGTGCATTCAGACTGCTGGAAGCTGTGCTCACTACAGAACTAAACAGTGTGCTGCAAATGGATTTTCCACAAAAAAAACTAACTTCTAGAAGAATTCCTCAAAGATCTCTAATACAACACTTTCACATCAAAACTTCATGCGTAACCTTCCCATGATTTTTTAGAACTTGCATTGCAACTTTCACAAAGCTTCGATTTAATAATTAGATGTAATTAACACTATGTTCCTGTCTTTTGCGACTCACTAGGAATAAGTAAGGAGTAAAGTTCTCATAAATTTGGTTGATGCATAGGTGATGAGCATGGCAGCAGAAATATATATAGAGAAACATCATAAAGATATTTTTTTATATATATTTCTGTTAATATTTTTCTTCAAGTCTAAGAATATGTCCCAAACTAAAATATCCAAGCAAAACGTCATAAGTTGTTTTAAAAAGGTATTTCGAGCTGAAGTTCTGTTGTTTGTTTTCTTCTCACGAATATGCTTATTCCAAAATAAAATTAATTCGTCAAAAGTGTTGATTTCCTTTTCAACCACTCCATATAACTCTGGTCGCTTAGGTGAATTCAGTGAAAAATCGCATAGATTGACAGGAGAACACGTCCAGGATTCGGGCTGTCACCGCTAGATCTGTTTCGACATTAAGAATATTCCAAACCTCATTTTAATTATAAGATATTTAGGAGATTTGGGACCTAGGTCACTAAGGCTTATCACCTATAGATCAATCAAAAAGAGTTGTCAGCCTTTTCAGTCTTACATTTGACAACTTTTATCCAGTACTCTTTCATCCTTCTAAAAACTTCGAGAACTCCCCATGCATACCTACACTACATAAGTCCGTTCTTCCATTTTTTCGAAATTTCACAGCACTTTTATCTATCATTGTATGTTAATGTCAATACTGTATTTTAACCTATTTGTCGCATTGATTGTGTCACACACAGGTGATGTGTACATACGTTGTTGAATCATTGTTACAGCATGGGGATAAGATAAGTCCAAACGAACTCACTCGCTCGCACTCACACGCGGAGTACCGTACTGTGTGCTCTACATCAGTCGTGTGTGTGATCTCTGATCTATTGCCGCACAGAGCACGGCATCTAGATGACCAGGTCCACACATATTATCGGATTTTTGCTTTCAGAACGCTTACCACCGCTTCCGCAACAGCTTGAGGCATGGCTTTTCAGGTTTTGTGTGCGTGTGTGTTTGCTGAACTTCGCATGATCACATTGTAAAGAGCATTCCTTAAAAAACTGATTGAAGTCAATTTTCAGACTTAAAAATACTGCTTTAGCATGTGTGACCCTTCTTGAGCTTAATTCATATTCTTTATACAGCTTTTAATTAACCATATGACAGCTATGTTGAACTTCAGCGTTTATTATTAATCATCATTAGAAAAAAAGAATTTTCTTCGATAACTTAGTCCTTTTAAGGTGTTTTCTTTTAGTGGTGTAGGTTGCAACTATCACATTTTTCAACATTGCTTGCTACTCCGAACAGTTCAGAATTTAAAAAAAACGGAAAATAATATCACGAAGTATTTTGCGCAGAGATTTTAACCGGACAGTATATAGTAGAGTCAAAACGACATGAATAGCGGTGCATACGCAGTTGCGCTCGAAGCAGCGCGGTGGCGAAAGCGGTTCGACTAGAGGTGGGACCATCGCGAACTACAGCGAGGAATGGTTCTCCCTAAATTCTACGCGCTACGCTTTGCCGCACCGCTTCGAGCGCAACCGCTTACACAACTGCGGTTTGCTTTATGTCATTTTGACTTTATTAGGTGTGGATCCGTATTTTCGGATGGGCGTGATTTTTGGTTGCTTTTTCACAACATTATTTCCCTTTTCTCTTCCCTTCTCCTCTGTTTGACATACACTTCCCCTGCCTTGCTGAAGGCAAAAGGCGCTCACCCAGTTGAACGCGGTTATATTTATGATTACTTTGAATTCGAACCAAACAGAGAGATTTTTCCTGTTAGAAGTATTTTCTCTTCTATATCACGTTATTCACACCATCGGAACTTTTACGCGATTTTACCACAATTCTACGTGATACGATAGTAATCAAGAGCGTATATGCGCGAATAAACGCCTCCACAAGTTTGCACTACTTGAGTGGCTTCGATGTTTCTAAATTAACGTTTCTAAATTACGACTAAGTGTGGAAGTTAATTTTAAATCCGTTCAAAAACTTAACAATCACACTCCTGCACAAATACTCACCTCATTCCTCTACACCTTAGTTTTTCTTATAAACTTGAATAAGTTTGTTTTCCAGGAATCTATTGGCAGCACCAGGAATGCGAACACGAAACTAATATGCTCCACTATGTTGCTTGTCTGTGACTTCTCCCGTATCGCTTTCAGCTATCCTTTGGTTCGCTTCTGTGAAATCTCTTTGTGCCTAGCTTTTTAGATTTGAAACAAGATGAGTAAGTATTGAGGGGACGGTTAATGAAAAAACCTGAAAGAATGATTTATCGGGTAAAACGTCGATGGCTATATGCTCGCGTAGTTCCAAAGAACGATTAAATTCGGCAAAATCCTTGCTTTATGTGCATCATACGCCCAGACTTTGTCACCTGTTTCGCAAAGTTTCTGCAAATTAAACGTTCAAATCCTAGATGCTGTCAAATTACAAGTGCCTGTCGATCAACAATGCTAATAATAGCTCGCGTAAACCACAAAGGAAGTTGGCGACCGTCGGTACCATCGCCATTTTTCGCGATCCTTTTTTTTTGGTTTTTTGTTGTTTTATTTGTTTTTGTCTTTAGTTTTTTAGTAGAGTTTCTTTTCTTGAACTCAACGTATGCAGTTATCGTAGCAGAGTCATCGTTCGCTTCACTTCTTTTATACTGCAGTTCGGAAAAATATGAGAAATTGCCAGAATTTGACTACGTAGTAGGATTAGAGAATATGCAAATGAATCTATGACATTGAATTTGGGCGATTTCGGGACCGAGAGCAGCTACTGTTACTTTGTTCCTGTTCTCGTTAAAAAATTAAGTTTAATTCAATTGGAATACTGTTTAATTAAGTAGTTTGTTAATGAAAAAGTTTAATGGTGTCACTAACAAATCTTTATACAACCTCATGTTTTTATACATTAAATAAATATGGCTGATCTTTAGTGTTAGTAGTCGTTTTTACGCCTTTGCAGTGTGGTTGGCTACGCAATATATATCAGTAAAATTTTAATGTTTTTTCTAACAGTCAACTATATACCGAACTATAAAGCGTTTCTTTTTCAGCAAAGTCACACGCACAGCCACATGGTGATATGCTTCTTGCGGAGTGCTTAGTTGGGCTTTATTCGCTTTAACGTGGTTTTTTTGTGATCGATAAATGCTATTTCTGGTTTTCTCTTCAACGATTTACTTTGCTGACAAAACTTCTCGAATTTTCAACATTACCTTTTATGGATTGGACGTTGTTGCTAATGTCAAAGTTCTGCAAATGCTACGGTGTTATAGCGAGTACCAAACGTCGTTGGACAGACGGACATAAAGAAATTTAAAAAAAAAAACTTGTGGATACTCCTTCGAACTCTACTCTTCTGATTGCACGACGTATTCATTCATATCACGGCGACGTAACGCCGTGAGATGAATATGAATGAATATATAAAAACAAAACATGAAGTTGTGACCTATCATATCCCAGATAGTCAAGTATGGTTACTCGGTTCTGAAACGTCCGCCCGTACAACTCCGGATCACTAACTGTATGCGGGCACTAATAAACTCCTATATTCAACATTCCCTTCCAATAAAAGTCATCTGTTCCCCAGCAACGTTTTTCCATAACTCAACTGTAAAATGATGATTAAATTGTACGCATTCCAAACAATAACAATAAAATGTAGTTCGTTCGCAACTATTGCCTGTCGACAAGGAACGCCAGAAGAGCTTCGTTAGACTCCTTATAAAAACTAAAGGAAGAATGGACCTAAAATGGATGAATTTTTCATCAAGACCCACACCCTCCGTTCCCGATTTTAGTTCAAGCAACCCATGGGATTTTAGCGTTAGACCTACCATAAGCAATGTTGAAAGTCCCACCGACAGGATGCCCTGGATTCTTAACACTGTTCTCAGCCGGAAACCCCAATATGTTATCAATATGTCATATTATCAATCGATATCATCATAATACCAATACCCGCTGATCTCTCAGATACCAACATGTTCATTGAACACTTCCGCAAAGCGTGTCCTGGTGGAGATTGCGTTATCGAATCTTTCGATTTCGTTCTGCTCTACATCAACTCCCCGATGCGACTTTGCAGGCAACATCAGAACTTTCCCTTGAACACAAGAGATCAACACTTCTCTGAATATGTACTAGTTTGGGGTACAGTAAATAGTGACGCTGCTAAGCGAATGTCTGAGATGTTCCCTATTTCGCTGGTTTGGAGAATACTATAGCTAGATTAGAGACTTGGCCAGATTAGCAGGGACAGAGACCTGCTCCAACATTAGCGGTTTCTCTAAGACTATGGCGAAGAAACCCCTACTGGAACGCAGACCTCTGTTGTACTGCTGATATGTAGACTGTGTACTATTGCATTATAAGTTTAACACAAAAATGGACACCTGCTCCGATCTCTTTCACAAGCAATGCCTTAAGTTTACTAGGGAAAAATCTGAAGACAGTTGGCTGTCGTTTCTTAAGGTCTAGGTTCATATGTACAGAGAAATTGGAAAGCAAAGTGGTGCTGACAACCAAGTTATAAGAACACCGTTTGGCGCACTCCTAGAAAACGGAAAACTCAGTAATTGAAAGAATGTTAAGGACAGCCGCGACGGTTACAGCTGAGGCTCAGGAGCCCATTGCCTCTGTAAATATTGTTTACTATAATTGTTAGTCTAATGGGTACCCGGCATAAATTTCCCATTCAAAACCGGACCATGCAACAGAGTGCCTGCCGGCGCCATACAACGGAAGAGACAGCAAAAACCCCTTTCTGTCTTGCTTTTATTTCGAATGATATGATCAGTGCAGTATAAGCAAGTTTGCAAGACACCGCCAGAGTAGTGAACATACCACCTGCAAACCTAAAGAAGCAGATACTCCTCAACCGGGTCTATCACAGGTTTTCTGAGACGCCTAATTCTGTCGTTTGTCCTGATTGAAAACAACGAGATTGTGTGGTATCTTCTGATTATTACTATGTCAAACGATCGCTTAGAAAACACAATTCGTCATAATTAACTCCTCGCTGAATGGACAAATGGAGATCATTTGTGAGATGCGATTCCAAACCGTCTCCCTTGCGCGTCTCAGTCACATGGATACAACCCTTTGGCCAAACCGGAGCGTAGAATAGTGTTCTTTAGTCAACCTTGACATAGAAGAAGCGACGAGTCCATTTCTTAAATCCACCAAATCCAATCCATCTCAGAGAAGGCACAAGGTCGTTTCTTGAATCTCTGTGCGCCAACCGGGTAGCCGGTAGAGTGTAGCCTCGCAATTATCCTCAATAGGAGGATCAAAGCTGGTTGATTGTCTATCTCCTATCTTTCAGATCTCTAAGGTTGAAGGAACTTCCTTTAGCCACCTTCATTTTTTAAGCTACTCGATTTGCGTATGTGATCCTTAGCAGATGTTAGACAAACAAAAAATACTGTCGTGGTGAGGTTTTAGATTCTTCGATAAGCAACTAAGTAGTTAGGTTATCCGAGCATATCTGTTTGTGCTTCAGTGATATACCGATAGGAAAGGGTATAAAATAGCTGCCGCAAAGTGTGCAAACTTATTTTTCACATAAAGTAGTTTCTTACCCGCCTACCAACATGACGTCGTGCCTTTCACAACGTCTTTGTGGACCGGTCGAAAGCGAATACATTATGAACCATTACAGAGAATTCAGTATGTTACTTCAATTTCCTTTCCATTACGCTGCTCTTTTTTCTTAGGTTTCTGAAGATGGTCTGCTGTAGTTGTCATAGTCATTGTGTTGACAGTGAGTTACGTTTGTAATAGCAGATGATCTCTCTTAACTGTAGCGTGGTGAGACCCTATCATCATCAGCCAACGTGAAACTGAATGGATGCAACCGCCTACAAGTCTCTTGTTTCCGTCTAGGTCTTATTGGCAGGGAACAAGAGAAACGATGAAACTAATATACTGATACTCGGTACTAATACACCGATAACTCGGTAGAAATGCATGAACTAAGCACCAATATCCAGGTCCACCAGAGAACATGGAACAATACAAAAAGGTAAACACGAGCGAATTTAGTCAGATTGGCGAGAGATGGAGAAGGAAAAGGAAAGAAGAAGGTCATGCTGAGACGATGGTAGTGCGCATTGCGCGTGTAGTCATTCATATATCAAGGACTGAAAATATGCCTAAAGATGGGAACTAGTTTATATATTCCTAGCATCTATAAAACAGTTCTCAAGTGCTACATGTGCGATATAAGGGATTGACATGGAATTGATACAAATTGATAAAATGCGACTCAATGATGTAACGCTGCTGCACCTTTCCATGTTCGAGTAGATGTTACCTCTTAAAGGAAGCATATCACGAAATTGACGGGGTTAGAATCTCTCAGGGATGATATAAACTTCGGAGTGTAGATTACCAGTGTGAGAGTGTTCACACTAACTTCCCCCTAACCTTCCTAAAAAAAACAGCATGGGAAATTCTATGGTACCTTTCAACGGTTCATCACCACACATGCTCCGCGAGTCGTTTTTCAGATCATTTTTTAGAAGAAAGATTGAGGGAGGGGAGACCTGAGCGTAATTACGTTAAGTAGCATGTCACGCGTTGTGTAATTTTTTTTACATTATTACACGAGAACTAAACTGCAGGGTTCACTGGCGCATCAGTTAGAATAATGGTGTGGAACGCTGAATGTCATATCCCTATAATTAAGGTGGGGCGGTGTAGCACAGTCAGCCCAACCACTAAGTCGCCTGTAGGAAAAGCCTGATACCATGTACTTATAATGTTCTTGTCAGAACCAATTAAGAACACATTAGAACACGTGGGCTAGTCAGTTGCAGTTGCAAGCAAGTCATTATCCAAACCTGCAGAACATTCGCAAGGTGCGATTTCTATCATTCTCCTCGTTCTTAAATCCCGAGGTGCAACTGCATAGTAATGAGGAACTAATCATAAAGAACTTTGTCAAAAGCTTTTCAAGGGTGGATGTGAATAACATCTTCCGATTTGGCAATATTTCGAATCAAAACCCAACAAGAATGACATCGACTAGGTTACTGGAGGGAAGATGTAGAGGGGAACAGTTAAGCAGCGTACAGCACGCAAACCCTCGGAATTCGGGCACAGTAACCCATGAGATTTTGGTATGAGATATATTGTAGTATGTGTACATTGGCACGCACACCGCAGACAGTTACGGTACCAAAGATTAGATAACCAACACTAGAATTCTATATCATTTCTACACAGAAAGAGAAGCAAAGTAGAGTAGATTTTTTTGCTAGTGAGATCCTTTACGTAAGTTAGGAACGTGTGTTGATACGAGAGGTAATATTCCGAGCAAGTCGATTAGGAACAATCTCCGATAATGACTTGGTGGAGTGCTTATATGTTTGTTCTTACATTTTCTTAGTTGTTCTTGCAGATGTCGGGATACATAGTGGCTCTCTCATGAAATCACTGGGCACGCGATACATCCTCTTGAATTCTAGGTTTAGGAAACGCCCGCTTGCAAACTCTCAATGGTTCACACATTTTACTAGAATTACTGAAGTTTCTGTATTTCTCACGAGAGAGCCAGTTTTACAGAAACTTCACCAGACCAGTGGTAATTATTAGGTAAAGTACATATCAAGTACAGCACATACTTCCACCGGACATAATGGTTTGCATTATGTGCATGTAACAACAGAGGGTGTCAAAAGTTACAGTAAGCGAAGTCAAGTAAACTTTGCGGAAAGAAGAAAAGAAATTGAGTTCACAGCCTCGCATGTAATCATTCGTGTTCGTATCTGCATGAGGTGTACAAATATCCAGACGTAACAATATACTTCACTGCTTATGCTCGCGGAGACAATATCCTACTTTGGAAGGTTTCCATCTCATAATTTTCCACTTAGTTATAGAGACTTGGGAAGGATTGCGATCCACACCTCTTTCCAGGTTTTTTGCACATCGCTCGGTAGCATAAAATGGTAGCAATGACAGTTTTGTGATGTGCCACAATTAGTACCTGATAGTGGCGAAGGTTCTCTCCTGTAAAATTCATTATATATACTTTTGTTTCTGTCAAAGTCTCGTGCTTCAATTCGAGTCTTTCTCTCCACATCTGTCACGTTAGGAAGTAGGTGGAAGGAGACATCTCTATAATCTGCCATCTGTAATCAAACAGCGCTAGGCATTAAGCATTAAACAGTCTGGCATCAGCAAATTTTAAATGGTAGCTCCGCTTTAGATAGATGTGTCAGTTAAAGACATCACCCCTCGAATCTGAGGTGGTACGGATTTCCGGTGAAGTATTCGTATACGGGGGTCGTAGATTATGGAGAGAAGGGTGATTCCGTCTATTTCTTCCTAATTGCCGTAAAAAAACGGCCCGGAAGATGCTGCTTCGAGCGTTCCGGCGCGCTACTTTCCACAACGAGTTCGACTGGAGCGCGCCAGCCATGTGCACACGCCGCATCTTCCAGGCCGTTTTCTACGCCAATTAGGAAGAAATGGACGGAATCACCCGCCTCTCCATAATCTACGATCCCGCATACGAATACTTCACCTGAAATCCGTACCACCTCAGATTCGTGGGGTGATGCATTTAATTTAACTGAACAGTAGAGACCGATAGATCTACAACGAGCATCCGGTGTTTGCTTGACCTACACAGCGGTGCACATTACCAGGCTAACAGCAAACAAAGCCTCATAATCTGCCTCAGCTGTTGACTGCACAGCTGAGATATCAGCGGGCGGGGAATTCCAAGAAGTGACAGCGCGCTCACGTCTTCACAGATGAAGCACATCTTAAGGTGACTTGCTTTGAACACTAATTGACCCTACTAAGACTATATAGACGACGCTAGCAAACCAAACAAATGGAAGAAAACAAAGAAACAACTATAAGAAGTAATACTAGAGGTATTCAAAGAAAACGAAAGGTAAGAGGACTAAAAATACTGTCACCTGTACGTGAGAAAAGGAATAAGACTGCGATATTAGAAGAAATATCTTTAGAAGAAAGATGAAAAAGATGAAAGACAGTAAAGTTGGTCAAAAATGGTAGTCTTATAAAAGAGGGGAAAGTAGGTGGTGCGAATAAAATAAAGGGAAGTAAGATGTTGAAATTGTACGAAATGCGCTTGGAAAGATCCAAGACAGCAATGCTGAGAGCAGTTCAAGAGCAGGTAATATCGCAGCCACTCAGGACGAGATTACGCCCATCATGGGACTTTCATGAACATTGTAGACTTCTGCTTTTGACTATTCAGCAAATGCAAAAGTTGCAAATGAAGACGTGCAGAATGAAAACGGTGAACTCCGCCTCCCCAGCATTGTACGTTTTTTTTTTTCAAATTGCATAAACAAGTGTATTCAAATCCTTTTTGCCTTTGCTGACTCTGATAATTCACTGAAATTAGATGTCTTCTGAATACGAGCTGTCTAAACGAGCAGAAAACGATGGAGTAAGCTGAAATAGTTTTGCAACACTCTTGATATACAAGCTTCCAATTCATTTCCTTGTTTTTATTCCAGAGAACGGAAGACAATGAAAAAAACGTGACGGAACAAAGGTTGGTTCACCCTATAGTACCCTTTGCACCTCTCATGTAGCTAAAAGATCAAGAACTTAAGTCTAGGAGTGAGAGTGCGGCTGTGATAAGAAGCTTAAGTTTCTTATAAAAGAATGCTCAAGAGTAGGTTGACAAGTAACGACAGCAGAAAAAAAGAACAAAAAACACAACGAAAACAAACATAATCAAGTTCGGTTCCGCATCGCAATGCCACTCAACAGAATACGAACAACATTGCTTCTCAAAATTGCAACTAATTGCCATCTCATTATAAAACGTACATGGGCGGCTCTCTCTATCATCGTCATTCGATCATGTCTTGATGACTTCTGCGATTTGGTTCAGAGGCTTGATTTATGAGTCATGGTTAAAAATTAACCTTTATTTTCAACTGAGGTTCTGTCGTTTTTGCCTTCTTCAATAAAGTAGGCTGAATTAATAACAAACTTCAAAGAGGACACTTGTTTGTTATTTATTCACCTACGATAATGGTGCACCAAAGAAAAAAGAATGAAAAAGGGGAGCATATTCTGCCAGACTTAGAACGAAAAAAGAAAAAGATCCGGACTCAATTGGTTGCCAATACAACGTGGTGCGGTCCTCCACGTGGTGGATAAAATTGTCAATCTACTGTTAAACTCCTCCTACAAGAAGTGAACGTTCCTCCTATGATATCTGCTTCCCTAGTATAGAACGCTCAATATTACCAACTTATTTACACCAGGGCCTGCACAGGTAACTTAGCAAACGCGGGAGGAGTACTATGGGACTCCAGAGGGATATGTTGGAGACAGTAAGCAAGAAGGTTCACCAACTTCCCTGATGCTCAAGTAATTAAGCACCACAATCTAGACAAACTACAGTCAAGAACAAACCAGCTAGAAAATGGGGAAGTCAGTGAGAGAAGTAGTTGAGAAGGGAGGCGATAGGGCGAAACGAATCAAAAAATCTGTAACCACAAGATACTAGTATCATCGTCAATGAGTAAACTCCACTGAAAAAACAGAGAAAAGTAGACTTGTTGGATCGGAAGGAGGATAGTAGTGGCTGCGCAGTTGGCTGAAAAGAGATAAGTGTACGAAAAACTGTAGATCACTCTCACTGCTGAAATATTGCTATTGTCAGAAAAAAAAAACTTTTGGTCCTGCGACTATAAACCTTTAAAGTCTTGGAAAGAAACTTCAACTACGTGGTCTGTAGCTGAATATTTGCGGAAGTCTCGTCATAGAGCCAACCGAATTATGATACTTGCAGTATTGCTAGTTGATGAAAGCAAAGCAAAGAAAAATCTTTCCTGCGTTGTCAGCAGAGTTAGATTCTCGCTGACAAAATCAGGCTTGTAGCCAGGTAGCGCTCAGTCAAAACACCTACTTTCGTGGACCATGATTATTCCTTCTACATACCATTACATGGATACCATTACATGGTCATGTCAACGTTTTTTAGTACAACGGTTCAGCGATGCATAAAAAATTGTTAGAGAGGCTGCTTGCTGGTGTGGTGAAAACCAGTGGTTGGAAACATATCTATTATTTTTATGACGAGACACTGTAAACTGTTATATTTGATTACTTAGGTGGATCTGCACATTTACAGAAGCAAGCAATTTGTTTTTTGTAGTTCTCTTAGTAAGCATAATGCACGTAAAAAGCTAGTTAAAATGGTCATAACAAATTTTTATTTTTGTCATCACATTAAACATATGATACGGCAAATATCTGCATAAAGCTAATGCAACTGAATTGTCTTTCAGCCTAAAACGCACCACGACTATCGTTGCATTTTTTCCTTACAAAAATTGCTTTTACAGAACTGCATACATCAAAAACTTCGTGCCTTGCGTTATTAATGGCAACTTATATTTTGCTGGCCGCAGTGACGATGATGAGAGCACCTTCAGTGAACTGGTATGACTCTCCGAAGAAAGTATTTCTGACTGATCCGATGTAATTTGACGCACATAGGGTACATCTGAACCATCTCTGATGAGTTTGAACCGTGAGCTGTCGGCACTGACTTTCACACATGATCAACTGTGTGGACTTCTCGGACGACAGACGGTGCGCCTCCTGCTTGAAAAATCTAAGGTAACTGTATCAATCATCATGTGTATTTTTTTACAACTTCTTCATGTACAATCACAAAGTAGCTCCCAACCTGTGCGAATAATGAACCACATAATGGCGATGAGGCTGGTGCGGCGCGGTTACTCAGAGGTCCGCTCTGGCCACACGGTTGATGGTTCAAAGCCGAGTTCGTGCCAACCAAGCCTTTCATTCCTTTGAGGTCGATAGATTGGTACCAGAGTTGTCTGGGCCAACACGAGTTCCGAAACCCAAACGATTACGAATTGCAGTAAAACGTGTTGGAACATCCCAAGTCGATTGATGGTGCCTTTATCCTTTCTTATGATGGCGTTAGTAGCATAGAAGCTTTTATTCCTCCATTCTTCATCGTATCAGTTAGGTGAATCACGATAAAAACTATGTGATGAAAACATAGATCCAACAATTGCTTTTCATGCCAATGACTCCTGTAGTGCTTTCTAAGAGGAGGTGCAAAGATGTAGCCATGTTAATCATATAAGAAAGGGTAACAAATTCTGCACTTCAAGAACAAGATATATCCAAAGAGGTACCAAAACGTGACCAAGGACGAAGAACCAACCAAGGACGTCGAACTGATCAGAAGACAAGTACACAAAGATGCCTTTTATGCCGTTGATGTGTTGATTCCTAACGTTGTAATGCACAACATTGGTTCACACATATACACGGCACATATGCATAGTATCGATATTGAAAGCCTTTTCATCAACTGTACAGTCGATATCTACGTTCTGCATCAGAGTGACGGCGACGCCTGATGGATCGTATGCACTCCCTACTGATACACTTCCTTTTTCTTTGATGCGGACGAAGACATACAACGAAAACATCATTTCATTTTGCAGGATCAATCACAACACTCCAATGGCTTTGTATAGAAAAACCGCAAAGTATCTGCTACACCATTTTCACTCCAAGTGAGTGTGCGGAAAATGGTTAACTGTTATGCTGGATAATCACTGTAAATTGTAAATGTTACTATTATAATGCGTCCATCAGCTTATGTGGCAAGTGTTCTCTCTTCTCCTTGACTACCTCTTTGACGCTTGAGAGCACTTCAAATAATAGATGCAACTCCTACTCCACTTCAGTTTAATTACTTTGCAAGAAGGAACATCCTGTTGTTGATTATCCGAGAGCTTAGAGCTGTCTGGGACGTCTTGTTCGATTCCAACCACCGTTACGTTCCTCTCAGCTTAGAAATACGGCTCAGAATAGAAGTCGAGATGTTCCACCTCAACCGAGGGTTGACACCGTCAGTGTGGAAGTCCATGAGCACAGAAAAAAAACTCCTCCAACAGGTTCTGATAAACATTGGATTCTTTCACCAATTGTGTTCGGAACGCTTTAAAGAAAACTTTTCAGTTTATGTCGCTGATAAAGATGTTTTCATTTGCATCTGGTGAGGTAGCATCCCCCACTATTCTCTATGTCTCGTTCACACTACTAGTGATTTTACCGAGGAGGAACGTCCGAGGAAAAAGTTGCGTCGTCGAAAGAAATGTCGTAAAAAAGGAATGAACGTCAGGAGAACGAAGGAGCTTGGAATGCTGAGGACAATAACCATGAAAAAGTATGTTTTATTCAAGAGGAAAAGAAGTAAAATAAAGAGGTGTTTACTTGTTCTCAACACTTCTCGCTTCAGGAGAAGCAACCCGGCCGATGGATTCGCTATCGATGAGGCAATGTTGCCAATTCTGAGGGAGGATTTCAAAGCCTTGCTGAAGCCATAAGCGCCATCAGTACCTAACTCAAAAGTGTACAGCGACCGATATTCTTTCTGTCAGTGATCATCGACAGAATTGGAGGTTCTATTCCGACACCAGAAAACGAAGGATAGAAAATCACGGCACAGTACACGGCCTTCTCTCCCTCCCTCGGTCCACAAAGAAGCCCGTTCATGGATTTTGGGCACTATTGATTGTGTAACTTCGTTTTGAGGCTTCATCCACAATACGACTTCAGTTATTCGGCTCGGTTGAGAAAATCAAATGAATGAGAACGCGGAAATGTTAAGTTCTCTTCCTTGGTCGGGTATTCATGAGATGAGGATCATCCGCTCAATACGGATTGCAGCAAAAATACCCAGTCATGGTGGAGATGCGATATCATAATCCCTCCCCTTGATAAGTTATCCGTCACAGAACGCAGAAACTACCAAGTAATATTACGTTTCCTGCGTGTAGTGTACAAGTTCTCAGAACGTACTTGTCCAAGTTATCTCCCGGATGCTGCTAAACCCAAACAGGAAAGAGCAACTTCGACGGGAAGTGGTGGACAGAGATCTCAAAAAATCTGGGCTCAAGTGTGATTAAGGTTGACCCTCCTCGGCGATGATGACAATCCGCTTTAGGCCGCCCGACGTTTATGTCAGTAAGTCAAAAAGGAATTAAGATTACGATGAATATACGCGAAAAAGTGGGAAAAAGCGAACTAGGAAAGTGAGTATGACTTTCAAAAGCCTATGTTAACACCGTTTGCCGCGGACAAAGACTACTTGAAAAATATATGTACAACATATTATAAGCATCGATTTATCGACACAACCTCCGCAGCACTACAAAAGCTCACTTAATTTTGTCCCGCCAATTTTATAGGGTGCCATGCTTAGACGTTTTCGACTTTGCTGTGCCTATTTTTAATCATGATGGCCGAAGCATCTTTAGCAATCTATCTAGCAAAAATACAGCCAGAAAACTTGAACATAAATGAACACTTGAAATTGGATTTGGATGAAATTCAGATTGAATCTGTCGCGGACAAGGATTTACAAACGAAAACGTGCATCACTCAACAAGAATGCAACACTCTCAGGACCGCGTTGGAGACGGTGCTTTTTATAGTATCCATTCAACTTTCAAGGTTCAAGCCTTAGAGATGTCACATTTTACAGTTGTCTCGTGTGGACGCAAAAACTCTTCGGAACCAGCAAAAACGGGTCAGTTACATAGCGGATTTTCTGTTGCTGGATGGGAAATAGTGAAATAGTGTTTAACTTAGGCAATAAACTCAGTAATCACCCGCATCCACGTGCGCACAATCGAATATTTATGCTTCTCAACTCTAATCTACAATAAGTGCAGAATTTCTAGAGTTGTTTGGGTAGAATATGATTACGTAGATTTCTCGTCTCCGTAGGAATCAACTCTAGGCAGATGAAAACTAAATGCAGAAGTCTGAGTCTCTACTAGAAAAGGATATGAGAAATAATTCCAGGAATTCATCTCAAAATATTCTGAAATCGTTCAATTCATATCTCCACCTCGCAAGGATGTTAGTTACTAATCTTCTTTTCTTATAGATTGAACTCTCCAAAAAGACAGATGATGCAATGAGTAATGTGGATGTGGAAAATCTTCGCAAAGTACTTGGCTTGGTTGGTTTTTTTCCCACTTCGGTTTTCTCTCCTGTAAACAAGATTGTTCTGTAGCCGAAGCAAACGGGAAATCAAGCAGCAAATGGGGAGACGTAAGTCACTTTGTTAATATTTGCTTCCAATACTATGAAAAATCTCATATTACAGTAATTAGTAGTTAGCATTGGCAAATTAGTTCTTCTGGAATGAAATAGTCTATTCTTAAAATTTTTTTCAGTGTAAATCCGGCAGCGCCATTCAGAGATGTAATTGCAATGACAACGACTGATCAATCATCTTTTGGTGAAGAGGCACTCCTCTGTGAATCGGGAAGAGAAATACAGGGCGCAGCAGAATTGTGTATAAGCCCGTCAAAAATGGCAGGAGTTAAGTCACTGCACACTAAATACAAGTGTCTGTTGTGAGTTTTATTATGCTATCCGTTCCTTAACTGATTGTATTGGACGTGACGCAGCGGTGTGAGGTCGTCACACCTTTTTTTTGACAGCTCAACACCAAGACAAGAGACTAACACTTTCATCCTGTGTCGACAAATTGATACCAGACTTGTCTTTAAAGTTAAGGACCCCAAATTGGCAACTCAATAGATGACTAATTGTATGGGCCGTAACTAATCGCATTTCCATTCAAAAACGTTGAAAAGTTTTCGATTGAAGAGGAACGCATGGTCTGTTCTCAGGAGAATTGGTCAACTTCAAATGCTTTATCCTTTGTCAAACAGGCTACTTCTATCAAGCACGAAAGCTCATGTCCGTTGTGGAATTCTTTGGTCATTCCTCTTTTGACTGATATTTTCTTCTGACTTCCATATTGTAGATGTCTATCTTCGTTTTATGGTTGGTGGAGTCCAACGTATGTAGCGGATGCCCCTTCTCGGCTCTGCAGCTTCGTCCACTGCTGCTACTTTTCTCTTTCTAAGGTCTTCTTTTGTCGCTTCTCTACATAGCTTCACGAAATTTGACGTGAGGGTTCGTATCTCCCATACCCTTAAAAAGCTGGCTATCGGGGCGAAAAGGTACCAGTTAATTATATCAATTGATAACGGTTCAGAATGGCGGGCGTAGTGCAGTCCGTAAAACTGAAGGTCGGCTGGGGCCGCACGGCTTCGAAACTGTGCCAACACAAACTCTAGTGCCAACCAAGCCTTTCATTCTTCTGCGGTCGAAAAATTGGTACCAGACTTGTCTGAAAGGATAAAAACTCTGACTTGATAATCGGTTGGCCAGGCCAACATGCGTTCCAAAAACCTCAACAATTACAAATTGCAGTAAAACGCGTTGCCGCATCTCACAAGGATTGATATGCCAGGGACTTTATTCTTTCTAATGATTTAGGAAATTTGCCCTGTGAAATTTGCAGTTTAATCTTTTCCCATGAGAAGAAAAATATTCTCGATGGAAAAATTATAAAACTAGAAGTTGTAGAAGTTTGGCACAAACAGCTACATTCGATAGATAAAACGTCTTACTGACACCATTGGGATTCACTTTATAACGGCATCCTCCGTCTAGTCAAGCCACGTCCAGCGTTGTAAGGAGGACTTCTGCAATTGTGAGTTTCCACGTATGAGTTATAATGATAAACTCGACAAACCGCCCTCCCCACCTATCTCCCTGTAGACCGTGGGTCTCGAATTCCCATGAGTGGTCTCAGTCGCCCATGATAAACTCGGAAGGCTTCTCTTCCTGCCTCTTCCATTGTAGACCGGGGTGAAGTTCCTCAAGAGTAGTTCTAAGGGGAGTTTCAGCGTTGAAATAATTAACAGTGACCTTTCAGAAGCTATAATCATCTCTGTCTTTTAGAATGCTTCGATTTTTTATTCCTGATGTAAGAGAGAAGATACTCAAAGGTGGACTTAAACCACATCATCAGACTCATCCAACTCCTCTATTAGTCAACGTTAGCAACTGCTCTCCTTTAGTGTCAGATATGATGTTCGGTCGATGACATTATCTCGGTGGACCCCGTTACTCCGTGCTTGATCTTCTTGGCCTGCCTCATCAGATCTTAAATGGCCGCTTATAAATCGTTCGTGCAATTTACATAACGTTATTGTGGTCCTGTTTCGTTTCGGCCTTTATTGCTATGTTTAGCTAATTTAAACCCATGAACAGGCCTAACCCTGTGATTTACGATTTACGAACCCTACGATTCAATTAGTGAAGTCTCCCGCTTGAGAATAACAATAACCTCGCAACTAGCATGCCGCCGCACATTAAATGATTGCGACCTGTGGATGGAAATTATTTACTTCAATCGAAACAAACAAATACCAAAAACAACAAACAAGTATCAAAATCCTGTCAACTGTCCATAGTTTTGATAGATATCTTCAGCTGTAATCTCGAAACATCAATTCGTCTCAGTCTTAAGTTGAAGGGGGCATACCAGGAATCTGACGTGGTGAGGGAATCTGCGCGTAAACCCAGAGGTTGTAGATTCAGTGCTCCGGGGTGGTTCCGCTCAGCTCTGCCTAATCAAATAACGGCCTTTGTTTCCTACGAGTTATGTTAGAGCACCCATCTATATACATGTTCCGGTGCCCTCAGCAGCCTATTCAATTTCATTTGAGTAGGCTAGCGAGAAGGCACCACTAACCTTCGGCCGTATGCCTTTTAGATGCGGCGCGTACAGAAGGGTGGTGCGTTGCAATTGAACTCGTCTTGAAAAAAGGCGTCTTTCGTTCTTTTTACGACGATTAGAGAGATGAGCGGAACCACCCCGAATCCTGTAATCTACAACCTCGTGTCAGACTTCTTCCACGGTTTCTCTCACCACGCCGGATTCGTGGCATGCTGCCTGTAATTCTGATCATTCAGGTGCAATTCTGCTGCCTCAACGTTATCTTCGCCATCCAGAACTAGTACTGGAAGCAGTGCTGAGAGTGATGCTTGCTACCGTTGTGGCTGCAGTCGCTCTACAGATCCAAGCTATGCTAGTACGGGACAGAACGCGGCCACAGGACCGGAGGAACGAGTTTCGCAACAGTCACAAAATCCAGATGACAAAGTGGCGAACCAATGCGACAGTGACCTTTCCAGTTACAGCAACGTCACAGCTGATGCCTCTTCTATCCTGTACTCTACTCTCAATGTCAGTAAGGAAGATTTACTGTCAGACGAGCTGTCTATATCGCTATATAACGCAACTGATAGCTGGTGGACAGAAAATGTTAACAGCACTGGTTTTGTCAGTTCTGTATCTACTGGAGTATGGTTATCCAACTATTCCGACACGTCCCGCAGCCTCTGCTCGACTATAAGTTCAGGTCCTGTTGAGAAGCTCACTGATGACTTTAATGTGAGCGATATTACGGCAGCGAAGGCTGATGAAGTTGAAATTGAAGAAACAAATCGAGTATTCGATGCACTTTTGACTGCAAAATCTGAGAATCTTGTTCTATTTGAAGCAGGAGATCTGGACACAGCAAAATCATGCTCTGTTGCCTCGAAATCCAAGGGCAATATGATGAACGACACCCCACGATCTCCATTGCTGGGAGTGGACGACTTGCGAACTGCTATGTAGGTCTTCTTTCTAGCAGTGGATGAGCACACTAACAGCGACAAGATCGCGTTTTCTTTTTTGCTTATAAAAAGGCTTACAATAGTTGAAGAATGGTTCTAGCAAACATCACCTTTAGCGCAGTAACTACGAAGTTTTTCCTATCCATCAGTTTTCACGGGGATCAAAATTATGAAACACCGGGTAAACTTCTTCCCGACAGCAACTACTTTAACTATCATGTAA
Organism: Necator americanus; assembly: GCF_031761385.1. Classification (NCBI taxonomy): domain Eukaryota; kingdom Metazoa; phylum Nematoda; class Chromadorea; order Rhabditida; family Ancylostomatidae; genus Necator; species Necator americanus. The sequence continues at coordinate 13,607,948 of NC_087373.1, read as the reverse complement.
TGGGTCGTTCGTGTGGTAAATTAAAGGGAGCATACCTCGAGTCTGAGGTGGTAAGGGGAAAGCTAGAGTGGAAGAGCCGCTTTTGACGACAATTTTAGTTCCGACTCGCCACCCCTTGTCCACGCGCCGTATCCAAGTGTGAGCTGTCGAAGATCTGAGGGGATCGGAACGTGTACATAAGGTTACGATGATTAGTGATAGATGAGCGGAACAACCCCGGATCTCGTATACTACAATCCCTTCTCTAGCGTTTCCCGCTGATTCGCTCAGCAGGTCAGATAGGGATATGCTGTCTTTAAGCTTGTAGTTTCATCTCCGAGTTTCTACCACATCTATCTATCTACCATAGTTAAGCCATATCAGTACCGTTGTCGTTCTGCGGTTTTGCTCTTCCAATCTAAAAATAGTTTCAACTTATGTTTAAATGGAAACAAACTGAAATTTTCTGTTGCAATACCGCATATCAATCGAAGAGTACTACAGAATGTGTATTACTCGCAGAAGAACAGCAGATACACCTCAATAAAAATAAGCTAGTCCTTTTCCAAAAGTTCTGTAATTTTTCCTATTTGAATTTAATGGTTTAATGATAGTACTTGAAAATAAATTTCGCTAAGTTTGGGGAAATAGAGATTGAAAGTAGTACTAATGTGAGAGTACGAATCTAGGAAAGGTGTGTAGATAAGCTAATCCTGAGAGTTCTCCCGAAGACTGGAACGAGGAAGACAGAATGTGTGAATGAAGAATTTGTGTTTCAGAGAGGAACCGATCCTTCTGCATACGGCTTGGGAAAGAACTGCCAGTAGCCACACCGAGCACTTTGAGTGAGTCTAAGATTAGCTATTTTTCAGTCTTCACTAGGTTCTGATATGAACGAAGAACTCCATTCAAGGCTCCTAAGTTGTTCCTTCCTAAGATTGTTAACGACACTTTACTTCTGCTGACGTTTCAGCGTAGTCGTCCTCTTCAGAGCCTGGAAATTCAAATACATACATATACAATGTATCCTTCACAAACACCCCATCACGGGGAAAGTTACCATTCAGGAAGAGAGTAGAATAAAACGACCAGAGAATCACAAAATCGTTAGCATTATTGTGTACTACTTTCTGAGCAGAACCAAGGTTGTTATCTATCTTTATTCTGGCTAACGTTTCGTCATCGTCGCCTTCTTCAGAGCCTAGAAAATCGAAGACACGTGTAATCTACCCTCTCAAATGCCTCGTAATCCTAAAAGATATGATGTGACTTAGCAAACAGAATAATCTGTTTGCTAAGTCACATCGGTAATCGACAACAATCTTGGTTCTGCTCTAAAAGTAGTACACAATGAAACTCTACGATGCAAGGAATCAAAGAAGGTTGAACTTGGGACGTTGGTATTATGATTACTAGTCGTGTGGTTGTGATGCTAGCGTACCGCCGCGCTGTAGAATAGTTCAGCTACTAACAGAAAGGGTGCCACTTTTGTCTGACCTGCATCTGGCACATATGGTAGTGTCAAAACGACATCAAGCACGTACGCAATTGCGTACGCGGCTTCTCTCGGCTTCGGTGGAAGGTAGCAGGTAGGAGCGCGGTGAAACCCTTGCTGGCACCACCCGTCGCTACAGTTTCCGGCGGTCCCAACTCGGTTCCAACTGCAGCCTCCAGCGCGCAGTTTGTAGCGCGTACGCAAATGCACCGCAAATACCCTCGTGATTCACGTCGTTTCGACCCGACTGTAGATCAAAACCCGCCAAGGTCGTGGTTCAATGCCAGTTCGTTGACCACGGAGATGATGCACTGCACCTGGACTTTTTGTCGCTTTCCAAAACCCTTCCAATGTTCTTCCCGCGATAAGTTGTAGGACAAAGTCAGGGCAGCTATGCCGAGTGGGTGAACGCAACAAACTTCACGCCAAGCCCCATATTAAACTAGCCCCAAGTAAATTCGATCATCTCAACTTTGCGGTGTCGTATAGATGTTCTTTCACTTGAATATGAAGTGAACGTTCAGTTTCTCCGATGTATTCCATAATGTTGTCCACATCTCTGACAAATTTTTTTAAGTACAGCCTCATCTGCAGGTGTTGTACCCATACTTCCTTTTAATGAACTTATAGCCGATTTTTTTTCACCTTACGTTCAATTCTGCTTAAACTCTGAATGTTGCAAAGAAATCACTTTTGTTTTTGTTGCAGTTCAGAAAACTGTTACAGTAGCGACGATCTTATGGAAACCTTCGTCTCTGCACCAAGGTTTGACATTTTCTATTTTAAGAAATAAGGGAGAGAAAGCACGGCACTAGAACGATTCCAGTTTCTTTGCTACATGGCACATTTAGCATCCCCATTTCTATAAAAATGATAAAATCTCAGGAAACTAATGGAAAATTGTCGCTTCTACCATGTGTTAGCCATCGATTTCTTCTCTTCGCATCTTCGCATCGCTCTTTGAGTTTGGGCATGAGCTCAAGCCACGTTTGGCTGTTAGCTCCACGCCGACATACTAACTCAAGTATTTCTGGAGACTTTCGCACAGTGGAAACTTTCACACTCTCTTATTGTCTTATTCGATAGGAAGCGATATTCTTATCATGTTCCTGTTCGTCATCAATGCTCTCTTCGGGTACCTCTTGCCAAAAGAAAGCAGGGATCTCAAAATTGCTCAGGTCAAGAAAAGTCATTTTTTCAGCACATCAGGTTGTGGCGCCCTGTACTGCTCGTTTCTTGAAAGTGAAAACGAGATTTGCGAAATTGAGTTAGTTTTACTGTATTTTTTTCTTCTCTTTACCTCTCTCTACAATAACAGCAGCAAATTTTCTCAATATTTCTTCAGCAACTAGGTAACCGCGTACAATTCTAGGCCGGAATCAAATCTGGGATCAACTCGCGGGTGATCAAACTGTGAATAGTTAATTAAAGGAGAATTCTGAAGATAATAAAGTTTTTCTTTTCTGAATCTATGAATTTTATTTTATTTCACATACTAAAAAGCTTGAGGCGGCACAACAAAGATTCTATTCCATCATTTTTGAACACCTCAACACTGTATTTGTATATTCTGAAAGGAAGATAGAAGCTCGTAGCTGCCGTTCTTCTTCAGCATACAGCCCAGGTAACAGAACTCATCGGCGAGTTCTATCGGTTGTCCGTCCACCCTGATTACCGTTCGAGGTCTCGAAGAGATCCACATCTGCTTGCATTTATCAGGGCGTAGGCGTAGTCCGTAGGCTGCAGCCAGCTTCGATACAAGGTTGACAACATGTTGAAGTTTCGTACTGCTTTCCGCGAATATAACAACATCGTCGGCGTACTCGAGGTCAGTCAAGGGGCACCCTGATGGTGCTAAGACAATGTCGGCAGGACACTGGTCGACTGTTCTTCGCATAATGTCGTCGATGGCGAAATTGAACAGGAAGGGTCCTGCCACCGCCCCTTGTCTTACTCCAGTTACTACTTCAAACGGTGTTGTACATCCGGCTGGTGTTCGAACTGCAGCAGTTGTTCGTTGATTCATGTCATCAAGCAAGCGAACGAACTTTCCTGGTACTCCATCGGCGCTCAGCGCGTTGAGAAGACGGCCTCGGTGAGGAGAGTCGGCTTCAGAGTCCAGAAACGCTAGTTGCATTGGCTTCGAATACCGCTGCCAGATTTCGATCACTCTCCTGACGATGAACACCTGGTCAATCGCAGATCGGCCAGGACGAAAGCCAGCTTGCTCGTCGCGCGTTGTTTCTTCGCGATGTTTAATGAGTCGGTCCAGGATAATGCGCTCCAGTACCTTGTACATAACACGCAACAAAGAGATTCCTCGATAATTCCTTGGGTCCGTGACGGATAACTTCTTGTGGAGGGGAATTATGATAGCGTGTCTCCACGAATCAGGTATCCTTTCGTTTATCCATATTGAACGGATGATCTTTGTCATCTCACGAATCCCAGACGGAGGAAAATATTTAAGCATTTCTGCGCTAGTCCCGTCGTCTCCACCAGATTTTCCATTCTTCATTTTCTGAATACAGACCAGGACCTCCGACTGGGTCGGTGGCTCCTTGTTAACCGCATATGTCGGTCTATGAACGTGTTCGAGTTCAGGAGCTGACGGTGCTAGCCGGTTCAGCAAGGTCTTGAAGTGTTACTTCCAAATTGGAAGAGTTGCTTCACCGACAGCTACCCATTAGCAGTGCTGAGGACATGGGAACATCTTTTCATTTTGCCGCTATACTGTTTTAGTAGAGCGTAGGCTTTCCGCGGGTTCCTGTCCTCCCACGCCTTCTCAAACTCCATTGCTCTTGACGTCCACTCGTTATCGCGGTCTTGTTGCAGTTGGCGACGCAGCTTCCTTCTAAGACGCTTTTCGTGGTTGAAGTCACCAGCGCTGCGCGCGACACATATGGAATTGTATGTGGATTTTGTTTCCGCAAATGCAAAGGCAAACTTCTTCCGCGGCAATAGAACCGGGAGCGTTTCCCTTGCAGCGTCCTGGATGCACTTTGTGAAGGAATCCGCATCGCTAAGCTTCTTCCTGGTCCTTACTCCAGCATGAATAGACACACGTTGGCGGAATTTCGTTCTGCATTCTTCGTCTTTCAGACCTGCCATGTCGATTTTCGGTTGAAGAGGAACTCCTCGGTTTCTCTTGTGGAACCGTATCTTGAAGCTGAGAAGAACTGGACGGTGGTCAGAGTCGAACGCGAACAGCTCTAGATTTCTGGATATCTGACTGAGGAATGTTCCTCGCCAGAACGTAGTCGAGCTGAAGCTTAAGAGTCCTCATCCTCCGCTTGCGCTGCTCTTCAGGCGTTAAAAGGGTTGACTCCTGCCACGGGAGCTGATGGCGTCGATGATTCCTCTTAAACGTGGAGGCGATGATGAGGCCCGTCTGTTCGCACAAGTCGACCAGACGGTCACCGTTGTCCAACGTTCGCTTCGCTGGATAACGCCATTTTCCTAGCACATCGGATTGCTGTTCGAGTCCCATCTTCGCATTTGCGTCGATTCCGACAATGACCACCTGCTGGCTTGCTATTTTAGACATCAACCCATTGAGTTCATCATAGAAGGCGTCCTTACTGTTGTCCTCAGCGGTTTCCGTAGGTGCGTGAGCACTTACGATCCAGAGTTTACGTCCTCTGCGATCCCGCAGTCGTAGAAAGGCGCATCTAGACGACGTTGAGCCAAATTCCTCCACCAGGTTCTTGTAATCGTTCCTCACAGCTATCGCGCAGCCACCTACTTTGTTCTCATCAGCATCGCCGCAGTATATGGTGTAATTTTCGATGCTGATGACGGGCTGATCCCTCATGCGTGTTTCCTGTACTGCAGCAAAAGGCACACAGAGATATCGAAGAAGTCTGGATAGAGCGGCTTGTTGGAGTTCACTCGATAGTGTTCGGCAGTTCAGCGTGACGAAACGAATGGTTGTTGCCAAAGATTCCATGCTCCCTTCAGGCTGACCTTTCAGGTTATGGGCTTTGGCGGTGTGCTGGACGACAGCACCTTTTTGCAATGTATGGGAAGCTTTCGCCATATAACAGTGCAGGTTATATAGCTCGTACGTTCCCAATGCGTACACTCGAACGCCTGATTGCGTTTAGTTAAAGCAGGGCCACCACGTGCAGGTAGCAATCAGACTCGTATACGCGGCCCCTTTGCACGTTTATCCTACCTATAACCAGTTAAATGACATCGCTGGACTTCAATTAAGCACACTTTCCCAATAATTATTCGAAAATTTGTGGAAAATGAGCGAAAAAAAACACTACCTTCATTTCTACATGTTTCAATTTTACGGGCGGAACTAATAGCGCTTATAGACTTTAGCAAATAGTGAATGGTGCTTTTTTGAAACTCATTTTCCCTCTTCGACTGCGTTCTCTGCGTCTTTCTTTATTTCGTACGGGTGCATTAATTTCCACAACTAGGAAATTCCTTCCAAAACATCTCACACCTAACACTTCCAAGGAGAAATTCAGGTTGTTCTCGGAAATTTCCTCAAAATCGCATTCTGCTTAGCTAATTCAAACATTTCTCCATTAAAAATGAATCATGTGCTTATGTTCTATCCATAGCTTAATTTTTTTTCTAGTAACCGTCTCAGGTAAGGTCTCAGGTAGAATCCTATGCACTTGATAAGCCGGAAGACGTCAGTTTTTTTGGGGATTTGAGTGGACCAAAACTTGATGATTCGAAAAATTCTACTTAAGGATGCTAAAGTCTGTTCTGAGAGAGAACTGAGTCGAATATTAAATGTTTTGGTGATTCCAGGCGCAACTAATTAGTAAAGTGTAGAATCAAAGTCTAACATTTGAAACATAATCTTGAATTTTTTTCAAGAAAATTCCAAACTTTCACTGATTTTAACAGTGAGTCATTCGAGAGCCCAACATTGTGGAAAATTCTAAACTCTCCACTCTTTTTATATAATGTACTGCGGCCGGTTGTTAGATGGTCAAAACTCATGTCACTGGTTTATTCTCAAACTTTACAGGAATGGCAGCTATTTGTCAAACGATCCTTGTTGTCTGATCAACGCCCTGAGAGCAAAGCTCTATTCATTCCAAAAAGTTTCGATACGTAAATCCTTACATGTAACCTACATCAATAAATTCCAATGTTAGATCAAGAATTCCAAAACGAAAATATCGTGGGAACCATCACTTGATGCAATACGCGTGGTGGAATTTTTAGCAGGAAGATTGCATGTTGTTAACTCACCGGAGAAATGTCATAGTGTTCAATTTAATGGATTCAAACTGCGAGAAGAAGAGGTAATCAAAGGGAATTGTAGGTCAATTTTATTCAGTTTTATATTATTTCTTCATTTATGTTTATTTTACTGGCTCCCATCAATGTTTAAGCGGTAATTCCAACTATGTGTCAATAAAACACCAAGACATATTCTCACGTTTACTCGAAATCAAAAATGTGCTACATAGTCTGTTTCATTTATATACTTGATGGTAATCGTACTGCCACCTCGAACTATGCTTCTAATTCTTCTGCCTGAAACTGTCCAGCACTAACTGTGATCATTGCTTGCCTATTCATTTTTCATCATCACATATCTATTACATATATAAATATATATATATATATAATTTCATTGTTTCTTAATCACATATTGATGTTCCTCCGCCGTTATATTCACCATAATTATCCATCATAGCGTTCTGCCTTTCTGGGAGGGTTACAATTCCCTGAGACTAGAGGCTGTCGAGCTGAGACTCAAAAAACAACTCGACCGCGGTTTTGAGTTCTGTGAAATAATTGAGCTTTTTTTGTGAAAATCTTAAGGAAAAGAAAAGTGACAGATTTTGATGGTGCGATGTCTTGGGAATAGGGAGGACGGAGAACAGCTCCCCAACCGAGGACCTCAAGTTGGCGGCGAGTGGCCGAAGCGACAGGTGACCGCGCATTGTCGTCGAGAAGATGAACAGCGGTACGTCTCTGTCGCTCTTCTCAAATTACGGCCGTCAACTGGCTGAGCTGCCCCAGAACTTGGTTTCGACCGTCTGGTTGTCGGGCAGTAGCTTCAGTATTCCCCGTGTGAGCTCCAAAATCAGGAAAGGAGAGCCTTCTGTAGGTGTAGATTCGGTTGAGGCTACCGTAGCGGCTCAACGCCTCAGGGAACTCACTGTGCAGGTAGATAGCGCGGTGAAAGGTCTCCTTGCTCAACGCTTCGTTGGTGTTCGTGGCAGCCTGACGTACCTTACGGCGTTGCTTTTACTCGGTAAAAGATCATTCGGAAATGACGTCAAGCCATTTGCCTTATAACGGCGGCACAACGTAGACTATATACCTCTGGATAGAGAGCTCCTAGAACTTCTTCTTTTGTCCGGTCCCCAAGAAAAATGGTGTGTTTTAACCTTTTAATGCCATTTTTTAAAAGTGTAAAAAAAAACAAGCAGCTAACCTAATAATTACAACCAGTTCTCTCATCCATAATGAACTGTGGGATGGAGAAAATTTATAATTGCCTTTTGGAAGAATAAGTGAGAGATACTAGATGTTACATTAACGCGTAAAAAATCTCTAAGAAATCAACAAACCCGAAGATTGGCCTTCTTGACTAACTTAGCTAATCCCTAAAAGAAAGTCATTTATTATGTTTCAATTAAAACAAATAGCACATCAATGGAGAAATTTCTCGGATACTGACTTTGATACGAGATAGGAGGTCACGGCTAAATGGTTCCCCAATTTTGATGCATTCAGACACGTCGAAGAGTAGGCGTTCGGCGATCCCAGTGATCACCGACCATTCGCGATCGCCGGTGTCCTTGGCACGACAGGCGAAATACGTTACCAAACGCTGGAAATAATTCTCTGCTTTAGTGCATTAGTCCAACCAATAATATGGTCATATCACGTGAAAGGAAAGCGATAGTGAAGCCGGTGTATGTTAATTCTTAAAGAAATCCATATCCAACTCTGTAAAATTTGAACTAATCCAGACCAAACTCTTTTCAACATTCAGACATTTTGAAATGGAGGCAGATTTTAGACCGGCTTTCACTGTTTCGATCGATAACATTGTCGAATGTACCGGATTTATGGGCTTTCGATCCAGAGTCAGCAGAAATATACCAGGAATTGGGATTTTAACAAACGCTGATTATGAATACTGCAAGCAGTGTTGGAGAAAAAACAATTTTATCGAGTTATTGATAACCATTCTGAGCGTCCGGCTAAAGCCGGACTTCAGACTTTCTCTGGTGTTTGCTTCGCTCGCCTTCACTGATCAACGAAAATTAATATTACGGTTATTAGTTCTATGAAATTGGACTTGTGTATATCTAACAATTTTTCTTTCTTTTTTATATTATAACTAAAAGCGAAAGGTTTTACAGTCTTCTTTCTAAGCGCGTTAGTTCTACATTTGGAGAACATTCGAACTTCAGCTTCAAACACTCCTTATCAATATATTATAAACAAAATTTAAAAATATCACGCAAAGTATGGGTTTTCCTCCTGTTTTCTATGAACATTTATCAAAGAATGATGTTTTGGCATAAAATGACGTAAAAGACATCATCCTGCTGATAAAGATAACGTTGTCAGATCACATAAACATCTTGCTACTATTTAAACAGCCGTTTGCATGCGTGTTTCCACTTTCTGAGAACGGCATGCTACAAACATGAGGAGAACGAAGAAGGAAATAAACACGCGGAGGAGTCATAAAGGTGAAAAGCAACGCGCCCAGTGGTCACGGCTATGAAGCGGCTGCAACCATCTATTTTTTGCGACATGCACATAAAGTTACTGCGCACCAATCCGACACCGCGGGACCCGTCACAGCCCATTTTGTAGCTTTCTGGCGTCGAGGCAACAACTCGACACCGGTGGACCTGTCGCACCCTATTTTATGGCTATCTGGCGCCGGCACACCAATCCGACGCCGGTGGACCCGCCGCACCCGTTCCTATAGGTATCTGGCGCCTGTGGACTCGTCGCACCCCTTTCTCTAGGTATCTGGTGCCGGTGGACACTTCGCACCCCATTTTTGAATTTCGTGACACACACACACACAAACACACACACACCACAAACACACACACACACGTGACAGAATAAGCCCGTTATTATATACATGATCATGATTGTTCTTCTTGTTTCTCTGTTCAATTCGTAGTTGCTATATCTACTACACATTGGAAAGGAAAAGTAGTTGATTGCACCGAACACCTTCACAACTGTGTGAGAATACGTTTGAACCTCACTGAGCAGTTCTCGTCGCCTCTCTCGTGATTGAAAAAGCAACTGATTAGGTCCCGCATCGGGACAAATAGAAGTTACCGGTGTCAACGTAGTGAATCAAAGACCAAGAAGGAGACATGTGATTGTGTTTCAGATAGTAGGTGGAGCTGTGAGCCGCCAATTCACATCTAACATTGATATTTCTGGAACTGTTAGGTTTTCTCACTAGAATTACTTCCAGATGAATTATTCAGGGTGTTGGCAACGGACGAAACGTATGTTTTCATCTCAACACCAGTTTCATATGGCTACAGTGCATATGCTGTGGAGAGCTTATCTCATTTTGCTCGCATTTTGAGTCGGCGCAAAAAAGTGAGTTGGGGCGCGCATCTGAGCTCATGAATTCCGTTCTCTTTTTCTTTTCTCTTCCTTTCTTAGTTCTTAATTTTGCGGGTAAATAAAGGATAAAGTTCTTGACGTTAATCAATCCGCCTCGGATACGCCCCCATGTTCATTTCAATTTAGAATCGTTTGAGGTTTACGAACGTGGAACTGACCCATACGAGGACTTGCGGCGGATGTGGTGTGCCAAGTCAGTGTTTTTATCCTCCTAGACAAGTCTGGTACCAACTTAACGACCCCGGAGGGATGAAAAGCTTGGTGACCACTAGGGTGGATTCGAACCTCCGATCTATCGTGCATGAAGCGGCACCTCTAACCGCTACACTACACTCGCCCCTAATTTTGCAGGTACTTCGGGTAGGCAGGAAACCATCTTCGGTTGTTATGATTTATTTTTTTGGCTAAATTATCACATCAGCGACATGACAAGTGCCCACTATCCTCTAAAGCAAAAAAAAAATCCCAACAAATGCAAATGAACAAATCCGCTCTGCTCTATATTCTACATTATACATAAATATGCAGCGAAGTTTCTATATAACAAACCTCGAGGCTATCACGAAGTTCTTGGCGATCAGCGAAGTGAGCCAACTCTTCTGTCTTACTTCGATCACCAGTGCAGAAACATGACGAGGAATCTTTTCCCTGAAAGGATGCAAAACGAATTTGAGAAGCACTACGGCAATCACCTCAGTTGTACCCTTGTTTTATCACTGCTCCGTCTTGTTTGTTCAGTGCCCGTTGAACTGTAAGAAGGTCGTGAACCACTTTCGCCTCCACGCGTGCTTTCGTACTCAGCATCGTCAGCCCTTTCTTGCAAATAATGAGCTGCATCCATCAATATATGGGCTTGCTGGAAGTTTGTCATTGCTTTGTCCAGCAGAATCTCCAAAACATTGAAATACTCACATTAATTCTGGTTCCCGATTTTTGATATGTGACCAGGCGCAACTCGGTTCTTTCTACTCCTTCTTCTGGATGTGTGCGCTTAATCACGAGACATCTAAAAGACAATAATGTAAAATTTAAATGTCTCCATGGTCAAAGACATAATAAGTGCCAAAATGTATGGCGTTAATCAATCCGTTTGGGATGCGCCATCACGTTCACTTCAATTCAGAATCGTTTGAGGTTCACGAACGTGTAACTGGCCTTTACAGTGACTTGCGTGGGCTAGCCGATGTGTCAAGTCAGTGCTTTTATCCTCCTAGACAAGAGATCGATCCCGAAAGGATAAAATGTTTGGTGAGCAGTTGGGCGGATTCGAATCTCTGACCAGTCGTATAGACAGCGGAATCTCTTACCTACTGCGCTACACCCGGGCTTTCTACGGTTATTCGAAACTAATGAACAGATTAAAAGTTTGGATTAGCAAGGGAGAGGAGCCCTGAAACATATTATCAGTAAAACTGTTCGCAATTGTTCTTTGCTTTATGAACAGCATTATTGAAAATAAATCTGTAAGATCTGAATCTGGGCTCTTCTAGCTTCCGGTACCGCGGGATTGTACCGGATGGGATTGCTTCTGGTGGAGGTGTCGCAGATGGTTTTCGTTTAAAAAGGAGTGAATTTTGTACTGCCTATAAACCCTGTTTAATACTAATCTCCTTCTTACACGCATCGAAATTAAAGAAACAAACAAGTACACAGTTTTAAGTTTTTAACTCCCTCTGTACTCAGTAATTTTAAGGAAATTATTTAAGGAATAGCAGTTTGCAAGAGACTTAGTTGAAGTTTAAAACTATCCCAATGGTCACAGTCAAGCGAAACTAATGCAGATTAACACCAGCGCACATTAAAGGCATTACCCCTTGAATCTGGGTGGTACGGGTTTCAGGCGGGTAGCGCCTATACGTGGTCGTAGATTAAAGAAGAGAGGGTGACTCCGTTCATCCATCTATGTATCAGTGTAAACGGGCGACCCCAGAATGCTGTTCCTTACGACGTCCTCTATTCCAGCGCGACACTCTTGGGCCCTCCCGCCTGCAATTCGAATCGAAAACCCATTCGGACGAATCGTAGGCGGGGGCGGGGTGCAATGGTTGCAATAGAAACCTTCGTAAGAAACAGCGTTCCGGGATACAAGAAGAGATGAACCGAATCACACTCGTTGAGAAAGTTCCAAGTTCAACCTTCTTTGAATCTTGGCATCGTAGAGTTTGATTGTGTACTACTTTCTTAAGCAGAACCAAGACTGTTATTGATCTTTATTCTGGCTAACGTTTCGGCGTCGTCGCCTTCTTCAGAGCCTGGAAAAATCAAAGACACGTGTAATCTACTCTCTCAAACGCCCCGTCATCCCACAAGATATGATTTAGCAAACAGATTACTTAAAAGCAACGTCAGAAAAGCAGACCAGCGCTAACCTTGATAGCCACGAAATCGTGATGTTAGCGGACCACCAGTTGTGAGAGTTGCGCCGCTAGTATTAACTAGTAACGATGCCCCCGCCTCTGACCCCGTAGGTCAAACCCGCAAAGGTCCTGATATGGCGCCAGCTCGTTGGTCACAGCGATGCATTCTTCTTTACGATTCATGATAGGACTTTTGGCCGTGATATAAAACGCTTCCAATGTTTTCCGCGCTAGAACGTCTGATTCGCGTGCTAACATAGTGACAGCTATCTTGAAAGGGGTGTTGTCATGACACTGTCTGCGATGAGCACCTAAAGGGGATGATGTTTTTGATTTTACGAGCCCGTCCAGGTGCTCCTTGACGCGGATACATAATGATCTTCCTGTTTCGCCAATGCGCTCAGCCCCACTTAACTGACAGGTGATTAGATAGATAACCCCCCGATACCACGCAATCACCCTGCCTCCCGTTCGGACAAACGATGCAATTAGGTGTCTCACAAAGTCTGTCATATGTGCGATTGCGGACTAGCTGCTGCTTCAGGTTTACAGGTGGTATGTCCACTACTCTGACTGAGTCTTGCAGACCCGCCTGTCGTAAGCTTGCTCGCACTGCATTGCTCATGTCATCAGAAATAAAAGGAAGGCAGAAAGGGATCTTTGTTGCTTGTTCTACCCTGTGGCATCGCCGCTCAGTTGCATGGCTCCGATTTGAATGAGAAACCTTTGCTGGGTACCCATTAGACTCAGCAATGCGGTTAGCCATGTTTGTGGAGGCAATGCGCCCTTGAGCCTCACATGAAACCGTTGCCGCTGTCTTAAACATATTTTCAATGACTGACTTTTTAGTTCTCCAAGGGTGCGCCGATTGGTAGTGAATCAGAATGTTTTTACAACTTGGTTTTCGATACCATTTTGTTTTCCAATTTCCCCTACACAAATGAACCTGGACATTGAGAAACGGCAGCCAGTTGTCTTTAGGTTTTTCCCTCGTGAACTTTATGTACTGGGATTGTTTATTTAAGAGATCGAAGCAAGTGTCCATTTCAGCTTGTGTTGGACATACAATGCAACAATCATCTATGTATCGGCAGTACAATAGAGGTTTGCGTTCCAGCAAGGATTTTTCCACTTTAGACATGAAAGCAACGGCTAATGTAGGCGCAAGTCTTTGTCCCATGGCCAAGCCTCCAATCTGCCTATAGTATTGCCCAGACCAGCGAAATACGGAACATCTCAAACATTCGCTCAGCAGCATCATTATTTGCTCTATCGCAAAACCATACATGTTAAGAGTCGCCTGGTGTTCGAGAAGCAGCTCTGATGTTGCTTGTAGTGCAGCATCGATGGAGACGTTGGTGTAGAGCGAAGTGACATCGAAGGATTCGATGACACAATCTCCATCAAGGCGCGCTTTGCGGAGGTGTTCTATGAACATTTTTGTGTTTGAGAGATGAGCTGGAACGTACTGGAGTAGCTGGCTGAGAATAGTGTTAAGGAACCAGGATATTCTGTGGGTGGGACCTCCAATATTGCTAATGATAGGCCTAACCTTGAAATCCCCTGGGTTGTTTGAACTGAATTCGGCAGCGGAAAGCTTGTGGGTCTTGATGAGGACGTAAACGACCGGGCAGGTGGGCCGATCACATTTTAGACGCGTGATAGTTGTTTTGGGTAAGCCTACTGATTTTGCGGTCTCTATCCATATCCTATTCAGGCGGCGATATTGTCTGCTAAATTCATGTGCCGATGAAGGGTGGTATAGACTATCGTCCGTAAGGTGAAGTTTCGTTATAGCCCTGTCCAGTTCACTTGAAATCACTACAAATTCTCCTCCTTTATCACTGACCGAGATTTTGATCTTCCCCTGAGCGCAGATGTCACGTAGTTCGCACAAATCTTTGTGTTGTGTGGGTGTTAGATTTTCAAAAGCGCGTTTGTGTGAGTACCGGGAAAAAATAAAAAAAAACCACACAAAAAAAAAGAAAAAAATATTTTCCACCCCCAATTTCCTCCCCTTGCTTTTTAATAAATTTTTGGAAAAGGAAAAGAGAAAAAAAAAAAACAAAAAAATTTTTTTTTTTTTTTTTTTTTTTTTTTTTTTTTTTTCAATCGCGCGTTCATGAACCAATCGCAGGCTACCCACTACTTGCGCGATATCACGGGGCGTATTGATTGAGAGGGAGCGAAACTGGGGCCCAAATCCAAAAAAAAAAGCGCATCCTTAAAAAAAAAAAAAAAAAATAAAAAAAAAAAAAAAGGGGGAAAAAGGTATTTTTTGGGGGGGGGGGGGGGGGGGGGGGGGGGGGGGGGAAAAAAATAAAAAAAAATCAATTATGGGAGGGGGGGTAAAAAAAAAAAAAAAAAAAAAAAAAAATAAAAAAAACAAAAAAAAAAACCAGGGAAAGAAAAAAAAAAAAAAAAAAAAAAACCCTTATAAGGAAAAAAAAAAAAAAAAAAAAAAAAAAAAAAAACAAAAAAAAAAAAAAAAAAAAAAAAAAAAAAAAAAAAAAAGGGAAAACATTGGAAGCGTTTTATATCACGGCCAAAAGTCCTATCATGAATCGTAAAGAAGAATGATCGCTGTGACCAAGTCATCGCTGTGACCAACGAGCTGGAGCCATATCAGGACCTTTGCGGGTTTGACCTACGGGGTCAGAGGCGGGGGCATCGTTACTAGTTAATACTAGCGGCGCAACTCTCACAACTGGTGGTCCGCTAACATCACGATTTCGTGGCTATCAAGGTGAGCGCTGGTCTGCTTTTCTGACGTTGATTTTAAGTAATCTGTTTGCTAAATCATATCTTGTGGGATGACGGGGCGTTTGGGAGAGTAGATTACACGTGTCTTTGATTTTTCCAGGCTCTGAAGAAGGCGACGACGCCGAAACGTTAGCCAGAATAAAGATCAATAACAGTCTTGGTTCTGCTTAAGAAAGTAGTACACAATCGAATCACACTCTTTTTCACAATCTACGGCTCCGTGTAGGCATTATCCGCCTGAAACGCTTACCACCTCAATTTCGTGGGGGTGATGCTTTTAACAAACAAGCTCAGCTACATACATACCATCTAAATAGTTCGTTCTAGAGAAAAATCCTTTGAGATTTATATACACATATCTTCACTCGCGCATACGAGATTTCTTTTATTATGTATCTGGGACTGAGTACGCTTAACTATTCCTATGGTGTTGATCAGGAACAATCTTTCCTTGGAACTGACAACAACATCTACTAACAGACCTTCTCGGTAGCTCTCCTTCCAGAAATCGGCAGCCTCTCGAAGAAGTATCATACAAGTCTGAAACAGTGTACTAGGTTCATGCAATCTTGGTGCCGTTGAACACACCAAAAACTATTTATGTTCTGTTTGTGTTTGTGCTCAAACTCCATTTCTACAGTTCAATTCCCACGAATACGGTAACGGAAATGGCATGACAGTTGAAGGCATTTACTTGGAAAGTCAAACAACTGTACAAGCGTTGACGGAAAAATGTGAATTTAGTATCTTCAAAACGGGATCGTAAAGTATTTCAAGGACATTGTAAATCAAAATGTGCTAAAATAAACCAAATTCTATTCACTGCCTCGTAAAAGCTTCTTGAATGAAGAAACTGGCTTTAAGAGAATAGACTTGCGAAAAAAAAAGCACCTCGACATGCCAACTTCGAAATTGGCGATGAAAATTTTATGACCAGACACGTTCTAGTAATGTTCTTGTTCCCATGAAAGTTGCAATAGAAATTATTTTCCTCTATACGAGACGAAGAGGCAGCGAGCTTAGTGGAGTCTGAGACTGCTCAAATATTCGACTAAGTGATGTATAACTTGACATCCTCTTAAAGGCATCACCCCACGAATCTGAAGTGGTACGGGTTTCAGATGGAGTATTCGTATACGGGATCGTAAATTATGGGGGTGGGTGATTCCGTCCATTTCTTGCTAATTGCCGTAAAAAAACAGAAGATGCGGCGTGTGCACACGGCTGGCGCGCTCCAATCGAACTCGTTGCAGAAAATAGCGCCGGAACGCTCGAAGCCGTATCTTCCGGGCCTTTTTTTACGGCAATTAGGAAGAGATGGACGGGATCACCCACTCTCCTTAATCTACTTTCCCGTATACAAATACTCCACCTAAAATCCGTACCACCTCAAATTTGTGGGGTGATGCCTTTAAGTCATTCACTTCTGCATCACCGCTTCGTGAGATAGAGTGTTCTTTTTCATTGAAAAAAAAATGGGAGAGATCAAGGTCATCGGCTCGTGGAAACGTCCCTGGTATCTCCCGTACAATGACTTTTTTAAAGCAATTCCGATAAACGTGTATAGAACAGTTAAGTTGAAAGTCCTCTCTCTGCTTAACAAGGAGCCACATTAGCTTTTCTCACTTAGAGTTTTTTTTTTCATTTACGAAGATCAAGATTGGTTTCCAGAAACAATTGTACCCAGAAATCCTAAATTTTTGATCAGTTCAGCTGAGAAATTATGTCTCTGACAAGTCTGACAGTCTCGAAAGCGTCCAAAATTACCGGAAAAAAAGAGGAAAAGACAGGTAAAATATATTTTTTAGAGAGCTGCAGACATTTTAAACTCGTTGATGTGCGATGACGACTGTGCACATAACTTCGATTGCTATCAGCATGTGGTAGCCTTGCTTGCAGTAATGTAGTAGGGCGAGACATTGGAGTACCTCCGACACTTTGGCAGCATATTAAGCCACCAGTCTGAATGTCCGGCTAAAGCCGGACTTCAGACTTTCGGTGGTTTTAGCTTCGCTCCCCTTCACTGATCAATGAAAGTTAATAGTAGTGGTGTTTTCTGTAAAGTTAGATTTGTGTTTTTTTAACAACGCTTTCCTTCTCTTTTTTATATTATAAATTAAGGCGAAAGATTACGGAGTTTTCCTTCTGAACGCGTCAATTTTACATTTGGAGAATATTCGAATAATAAAATATAGATACAATTTGAAAGCATTATTCGAACTATGGGTATTCCTCCTGATTTCCCCCAATAGTTATCACAGAATGATGTTTTAACATAAAATGACGGGAAAGACATCATCCTACTGATAAAGATAACATTCCACGTCAGATCACATAAACATCTTGCTACTATTTAAGCAGCCGTTTGCATGCGTGTTTCAACTTTCTGAGAACGGCATGCTACAAATTTGAGGGGAGCGAAGAAGGAAATGGGCACGCAAAGGAGTCATAAAGGTGAAGAGCAAAGCGCCCAGTGGTCACGGCTATGAAACGGCTGCAACCATCTATCTTTTGCGACATGCACATAAAGTTACTGCGCACCAATGACCGGCTCCAGAGACGCCGTTGGACCCGTCGCACCCCCTTCCATAGGTATCTGACGCCGACGCACCCGTCGCATCCCCTTCTATAGGTATCTGGCGTCGGTGGACCCGTCGCACCCCCTTCCATAGGTATCTGACGTATCTGGTGCCGGCGCGCCAGTGCGACGCCCGTGGACCCGTCGCACCCCCTTCCATAGATATCTGGCGCCGGCGCACCAATCCGACGCCGGGTGGACCCGTCGCACCTCATTTTTTGAAATTCGTGATACACGCACACACATGCACGCACACACACGCACACACACACGCACACACACACGCACACACACACACACACACACACACACACACACACACACACACACACACACACACACACACACACACACACACACACACACACACACACACACACACACACACACACACACACACACACACACACACACACACGGACTAAGCTCGTTATTATATATCATGATAGTCTGCAATGTTATGTGGTGGTACATATGTTACAAACAGGTACACCGTTTCACAGAAAAATCGAGGTGGGGAGCCTACGCGCTGTACCTGGAAGGATGCCTGCTGCCGCTGTCTATCTGAATCCTTGGCGGACGCGACGCATAATGTCTCCATTCGTGTACATGACATGTTGCTAGGTGCCTCGCAGAAAAATTCGGTCGACGGGGCCATTTTTCAGGAATATCGCGCGCATAATCGTGATCTACATCCCTAATCCTATTCACTAATGAAGAGATCCTAACATCATCAATTTGACAGTGCACTTCCTTTAGGCTGAAGAAGGTATCTTGTCCCTATAAAGTTTAAGGATAAAGTATATAACGTTAGTCAATCCGCTTGGGATGCGCATCACGTTTACTTCAATTCAGAATCGTTTGATGTTTACAAACGCGGAACTGACCCATACGATGACTTGCGGTGGCTAACCGATGTGTCAAGTTTTTATCCTCTCAGACAAGTGTGGTACCAATTTATCGACCCCGGAGGGATGAAAGGCTTGGTGGGCACTAGGGCGGATTCGAAACCCCGAACGATCGTGCAGGAAGCGAAACTTCTAACCGCTAAATTAAAACGCACAAAAACGAAAACCACTCGACGTAAATCTCTTTACGATGCTTTTTAATGAAAAATTCGATGTTGCTCTGCTATCAATGTTGAACGAAAAGAAAGCATTAGGTCACTGAGATATTGAGTGGAGGACTAACTGAGGCCAACTCAAGCTATTCGGAGGTCAATGAAGAATAGGTGTGAATATTCTATGTTTTTAGAGAAACCGTTTTCAAATATCTCATGGTACAGAAGCACTGTCACCAATCAGCTCCTTGCGCTTTACATCCAGCGTACATTAGAAGCGGAGAAAAATGTCCAGGATCACTTAGATCCATCACGAACCTCTGAATTATGGAACCCCTCGAGTGCTGACAATTGTGTAAAAAGTTGTCATTCGCAACTGCATAAATAGGGGTAGCAGAAGGCAGAAAGAACGCATTTAAGATTCTCTCACCTATATGTTTTCTCGATGACCTTGACCGGCTTCCACTTCTTCGCCTCATTTGTATAGCTGCACAGTACGAAAGAAGTAGCGAAAATGAGGCAAACTCATCGTAATCCTAAAGCAAAAAAAGCTGTTCTTATATCATAGGCTTCCACATCATTTATCCTTACAATGTTTTTCTTCGCTTTCGATGCGCTGTTTCCACCATAACACAAACATGCGAGCAGCTTTACTAGTGCATGTCATCACACGTAGCCATTACCGATAAAAGTAAAGATAAAGATAAAAAGAAGGATAAACAATGTAATTCATTCCGAGTGACGTATAACGTACATGGTGCGCAGGATCGCTTAGCGTTTCAATCCAAGGGGACAACAGGTAACAGTTCTGAGGCTCTTAAGAAGGACTTGCTGTAGGAAAGGCTAGGATTACTGTGCACGTATGTCTCGCCCATATACATAGATCCCAATCCCAATGTTAACTCAACCCCTCAACTACTGTACGTTCTCTGCTGTACATAACTTCTCCAATACATATATTTCCAGTTGAATAATACCACACCAAAGAACGAAAGCACTGACATTACGCTTTATATTATTATACGTCAAACTGCGAAAGGATAGAGTTAAAACTAAAAAGGAGCGTTTAAGGATCGTACTTGCCTGCAGCTCGTGCTGCTGCTACAAGCCGATGTGTTAGCTCTAGAGCTTACTGGTCATTTAATACTCTCTTCCTTTATTTTTAACTATATTTCTCACTCACTAATTCTTCTATACTCTGCAATCATTCCCTCTTAGTTAGTCATTTAATAGTGGTTATTCTAATCTCGAGGCAGGTGCGACGCAGTCGGTAAAACGTTCCGCTGTGCACGATAGATCGGAAGCTCGAATCCACACATGTGCCAACCAAGCCTTTCATCCCCTCGATGTCATTAAATAAATGCCAGACTTGTCTACAAGGATAAAAACACTGACTTGACATATCGGCTAGCTCCCGCAAGTCGCTGTATAGGCTAGTTTCACGCTAGTATACCGCGAAAGATTCTGAATTGAAGTGTAGGTGGAGGCGCGAGCAAAGCGGACTGGTTAACGCCACACCCTTATCCTTTATTCTTTTACTCTAATTGTTCCATTTCCTTCTTCTTTGGCTATACCTCTACGTTACAAGCTTACTACAGTTACTTTAGTACTTAGTTGATCATAGTTAACACTATTTCTTATTATCATTTGCAATTCTATTTAATCATTCGCCTATTACTAGCACTAACTGTAATTATTAGCGGTTAGCCACTAGTTAAGCAATATTTTAACTTCAACTGTCCTTTCATTTATCTTATTTTGATTACATATGTTAATCCTCTAGATAGTTTCACATAGTAGTTTATTTGAGTAGCTAGCATAACTTTTTCCTTATAAAGGAGTAGTATCAGCTTCATCCGTGGAACAAATTATACGCTTCATATCCGCTGGTACGCATGTATATCCATATATCGCACGCTACCCTTTTTACTTGACAGTAAAGTTTCATTGACCGTTATTACAGTCCCTAATATTAGGCTTATGTTTCGATCCATCTAATCCACCCAGGACCATTGCGAAATCCGTGCATTTGATTTTTGTCGTTGCCACCGACTAGTTGCACATATTGTTCCCTATTTTTTTATCGTTTTTGATGATCCCTCTTACTAAATCTTCTGGTGTCCCTCATACATCTCCTTTTTTCACAAGTTAAAGTTAGTTTCTGAACCTAATTTCAACCTGCCTTCTATACATTCGCTTTTTACTGGACTTTCTAAGTGGTACTTCCGTACTTTCTGCCTCACTCAGTATATTCTATGCCGTGTTAATCACAGTGTCTCGCAGTTGCATAGCGCGTGCCTGGTCATTCTATCAGGTCACTCCAGGTTAACACGAGCCGCTAAAAATGATACATGATAAGGGCCCGGATATCGTTTCACTGAGTGCGTCGCAGTGCATTACACTAGCACACAGCAATGTCGCTTAAACCATCCATTATTTTCTATGCATTATTACGAAACTGTGTTGAGTAATATCTCTGCTTTTCGTCTTGCAACGTTACTTCGTAGTTTGTACCCTTGTTTGCAACTTGAAATCAATCTAGCTATCGTATTGAAGTTTCTGCATCTACGTTTGTAGTATGGAAGAGGAATGTTTTTCCCGTGAACCTTGTTTTCTTTTCATGTTTGCTCTTCATTTCGTGTCGTTATTTCAGAGTAGCTATTTGGTGATGATGACATCAAGTCT
The DNA here is from genome assembly GCF_031761385.1 of Necator americanus. NCBI lineage: Eukaryota > Metazoa > Nematoda > Chromadorea > Rhabditida > Ancylostomatidae > Necator > Necator americanus. The sequence goes on along the minus strand of NC_087373.1, from coordinate 13,586,421 downwards.
ATTTAAAAAAAACCCTAAATACAACTGCCTAGAGACGGTCTGAGACGCTTGGACTCTCCTGAAGCTGAAAGAAGTTTTCGTATCATGACCATTACATCGGAGCGGGAAGTCTTCTTGGAGTTTTCAGTATGTGATGTATCAATTCATGATACTCATTGCACGACTAGCTACCAGGTGAAGTCATCAACAAAGATGGTTGCAGACGATTATGGGTAAAGGTTGCTAGTGGCTTCTATTATCTCGCACAACGTTGACAACAAATGTAAGCTTTTCGAAAAATGGAAAAATTTTCCCCTGAATCGCTCACTGCTTTCTCTCTGATGATACACACATTTGCCTGAATCCGTATAACTCAGTGTTCTCCGGCAACAATACAAAAAAGGCGTTGTGATCCTGGCATTGTTAGCGGGCAATATTCCAGCTGATCACTCTCTTTTCATAGAGCCGGATATGAAAGGATGAGATGTTTCACCTGCTGTCACACTTACGAGTGAATTTGGTAAGAACGGTTACTGCTGGCAGAGTTCAGGGGCATAGAGAAGGCTAATTCTGCTGGAGCTGTGCACATCAAAAGATATCTCATACAGTACTATGCATATAGAGAGGAGTGGACGCAGCACTATTGCCTCGATGTCAGTGCCTATGCCACTGTAATCCACGAGCGATGGCATCGTATGCTCAAATTCACCCATCTTAACCGCTCTGCAAACCAGCGGAATGATTGCCTCACTCACCTTAAGCCAGGTATTATTAAGGGCGACTTTCCGGCACTTTGGGTCTACCTGTTTCTGCCGTTTCAATTAGCCTTTGAAGATGTGAGGGTCTGGGGTACATGGGGGGCTGCATAAAGACATGGGCCCAAATTGCATTAGACTGTACGGAATCTCTGAATCGAAATTATGCTATGTGCCGCAAAGATGGTTAGTACCAATAACGCTTACCAATGTCTGTCTCTTCTTGCAACAGTACTCATGTGAGTGTTTAAAAACCTCTATTTATAGTTCAGTTATATCAAAACTTATAAATTAACGCACTGGCTCCTTCGTGAATTATGTCTTACCATGGCTACATATTCATATTATGCACTGATTCCGTAAATATAGGTGTATCATGCAAGCATAGACACTCAACTATGATGGTGACACAATTTTAATTTCATCGCGTTTTCTTTCAAATTGTATTTGCTTAGGCATGTGGTAGTGTTGACAAGTGTTTTGTGCTTGCGTTGCCATTGAGGACGCAGAGATCAGCAATCCTCTAGCTACAGTTTTTGTTCCAAAAAGGGATGAGAGAAAAGAATTGCTTGTTACCATTGAAAAGGGTGACTTTTTATCTTCAAACGAAAGCTACACAACGGTGTCGTAAACGTTGAGAACCAAATTTGTCAAATGATTAGATAAAACATTATTCTCAATGCTGTCGCAAAATGCTCTAACTCAGGCATTCCCGCTTCCAGTTTAGCACCTAGAGGCAATTCTGTTTTGACCCTCTTATTAAGTGTCAAGTGGTTGAGCTGTAGATAAAATCCTACGAAGGTTCCATTGAGCAATTTATTAATATCTAGCTCTAACGATTGGCAAGAAAATTCAAGTGTACCGACCAAAAACTGACGTGATCGGACGTGACGTTTGGTTTTACTGTGAGTCGATCGACACCGATGCGCAAAACATTTGCGGTATATGCCATAAATAACAGTCACCAGTGAAGAAACGGGAAACAGAAGAATTGTCGAGTGGTAGTCTTGCGACAGCTACAATGCATGGATGTACCGTGAGTCCATAACATCCAAACTGTGTCCGATGTGCTCAAGCAAATGGACCCCGATGAATCAGCAGTAAGCTCTGCTGACATATCGTTTTCAGAAATTCTTTATTTGTACTGTTTTACCTTTTACAGATACGTTGATGTCAATTAACGACTCCAAAGACCCAAAGTGTATAACTCGGAATTCACAGCTGTTGGTAGTTGTGATTCTTGAGAATAGGGTTTATGAAAGTCATGAAAATTGTTAATTGTCCCAACAAACATTATTCTTCCATATTACCAAGGTTACAGCGACAACTTGAATAAAGGGCAATAATGTGTCGAAACTAAACTTTCAGCCGAACGCCATGTAACCACATAGCCTTTTAACCTTCCCCTTTTTGTGTAGTATACTGTGTATTTCATATTGCGTTACTTATTTTTATATTGCGTTTTATATAGTCGTTGTTGTTTTGCAGCCATATAGCCGCATTGTGGCATTGTGCTTTGAGGATAAACTATCTATTACTGTTATTGTTGTATTGCATTATAGAGAGGATCTGAAAGGTTTTGCAGGACCGGGACGTCAGGGCAGCCCGTGGCCTCGAAAAGGAGGTTGGGGCAGGGTTACAACCCTTCCGCGCTCCCATATAGGTCTGGATGGACTAGGCTGCTGATGCTATTAGCATAGCTCAGCGTCAGGTCCTCCCGATCAGTGTAGTCGCGTCCAGATCAATCCACCAGTGTCCACCACTCCTCAGACCCAAGGCACCAGGGACCAAGAGCACGACAGGTACTGCAACATCCCGAATTTAAAAAGAGAAATGGCATCCGTACATAACTTTATAGGGTATACAATATCTCAGCACAAACAGTTGGATTCCATGCCTCTGACACACACAGTTCTCTCCATCTCCTCGAAGTGATTCTGAAAAATGCTCAAGAATTCACATTATACGAGGAAGTGGAGCAGGTAATTCCAAGTCATCTAACCCCACAGAAGTGCTTCTCGTTACCAGAGCGCGGCAATATTAACATGATCAACACTTGACTACTTGATGACGTAAATAAAAATAAATAAATAAATTGGCACCAAACTTGTTTGAGAGGATAAAAACACTGACTTGATACATTGGCTGGCTGGCCAATTTAGTGGGGTACACACGCGTTCGTAAACCTCAACGATTCCGAACTGCAGTTGAAGCACCCAGATTGATAAGCCGCAGACTTCATTTGGTCCCTTTACATATTTATCATCTAGCGTAATGGGCCTGTGAAACCGGAGCGGCTGGCTGCTGAATGGATATGCTCCTAGGATTACAACTGCACCCAGGAAAACCCTACATATTAGAAAAAACTGGGTCTGATGAAGGAAATCAAAAATGTTTTTGCTGCGTTTTGCTTTTCGCTGAACAAGTTCATCTTCGCGATCGTATTTTGCAGAAGATGTGGATTCTTCGACTGCTTTACACAATCGAAACACATGATCTCCGTGGATTGAGCCATAAACAAGACACCAACTACGCCAAACACCGCTTAGAGCAGCAGCAGGCAGCAAAAATACCAATTTTCAGACTGGGCTCAATGTGCTACTCGAACTGATCTACGTCCGACCAGAAGAAAGAATAACTTACTCCCAACATATCATTTTGTCAATTTGCACTCACATTTTCTCCAGTGATTTTTACCACACAAAGTTTTACTTCCCCGCATGCTTAATGTAAGGATTTCATTTTATTTTAAACATATGCAAGTAACAAATCAAAACACATCCATAAAATCAATCAACTATGCTGGTTCTCTATCTTCCAACAGATCCTGCATTTCTTCAATAATCCACTTATCTGGAGATAAAAACTTCTGAAATGTTCATTTTAACTTCTTACAGCGCCTGAAATAAGTTCAAACTTAGTCAAAGATCAATCTCCAATCAGCAGTGCCTCTGCTTCCATATTTCTGTCTTATGTATGCAATTTTCCCATGAAGTCACCATTATCACGCTGTGCTCCATTCAACTACTACGTCACTCCCCTGCCCTGCGACACCTCCCTTTGCAACCCTCGATGGGGAATTCCCGTCATACCCCTGACCCTGTCCCTTTTCGTCCTTCCCGGTCGATCCCTTCACTTGCACTTGTCTAAAACTGGAAGTGACCTCGACACCTTAGTAGGGTCCGGTTACAATTTATTTCAGATATCTTCTAGAGGAACTGCTCTGGCATCGACACGAGACAGACAAAGCAGTGGCTAATGAAAGATAATCCATACCGATGTATACATGAACAACAAGAACATGAGACCACAACACCATTCAGTCCAAGATATGGATGAGTTTTCTTGGAAATAGACTGAAAGCAACATGAAATCCCAGAGCATCTGCAGCATGAATAAAGTGGAGTTTTCAAATTTCATTGAATGATGTGGCTCTTGCAATTTTAAGAGGTCTGGTTTAAAGAAAAAAATTTCCAGTTTTTTCCTGTCTTTCTTTAGCTTCAGAGAAAAAACTTCAGAAAAAAACATTTTCTCTGTCAGTTAGAAGCAGGTTGTCCTCTTAAGGTTCTACTAGTTTTAGACACTTAAGGAAAGGAAATGGGACTATAATTTCCCATTCGCAACGAAACATTGTCTTTAACAGAGCAAGTAAGAAAGTTCCAAATCCCTCACAGCAAAACCCGGGAAAGCTCCTTCAGAACATCATACACAAAACAATGGAACAGCCGGGTCGAGTGTTTCCCATTCTGGCTTCAAACACATTCATGTTTCCACTCTTAACACCAGACATCATTGGACCAGTGTACGCATTTTGGAATGGAAACGTCTACAACAGCCTCCTTGAGCGTCTCAAGAATGCTATTGTAGACGTCTTAGCGACGGCGAGGCTAAGTGTTAAGGACATCGTATGTATGGAAATTTCAATTTAGCATTCTTTTACGGGAGGTCCATTGGTGTCTCCGGGCCGTTCTAGTGCCTGCTTTGAATAGCTTCAACAGTTGATCCTTTCCGTTCGGGGGCTTCCAAACATTAAGACAACAAGATTTTGAGTTTAACTGTTTAAGTTACCCAGTACTTAGGTCACTTTTACATTTATGCACAATACATTTTTTTCAGACTGTGAACGAATTTATTGCCAATTTCCGGAAAATGAAAAATCTAAATCAGAAAAAAAGATAATACTCAGCTCAAGTTCTTGAGGTAATACAAACCTAGTGATTTCAGAAAGCAGCGTCGAGCGGAATTTTGACGTTGGGTCCTCCTGTAGAAGATGGGAACTTGGACGTAACTACCAAGTTCTACCGTAACCGCATCGTAACTACCACAGCAATGAAGCAAAATACTGATTACGAATCTGGGGCAAAGAGGGTGAAACGCAGTTGGGGACGCTACCCAGCACTGCTCTATTTGCACTGCACTTAGGGCACAAAAACCGTTCTTAGCTGTCAGATGTCGAATGCGGATAAGCTATCTCTCAAGCATTTTTCGGTTCTTTTTTATCATTGAAAGTATTACGTGATATGGTTTAGCTATTCACCTCCGGTATGCGTGTTTGGAGAGTTTGGTAAAGTCAGAGTGCCAGTGTAATTCTTTTTTTCTCTAGGTGGCCTTACCCTGCATATCATAGATCTCTGAGACTAATGAGTAGGCTTTAAGGCCCCGTCTGACCTAGCTATTCGCTTCCAATAATGAACTATCGACTTCTCAAATGGCAAGGCCATGCGACAGTTGGGAACGGTTTTTAGAGATCCAGGACAGATTTTTGCGCCCTGGAGAGCAGTTCAGGTGCAGTTCGATTAGAGCAGTGTTGAGCGCCGTCAGCAGCATTTTTCTCGGAGACAGATTCACAAGGAGGACCAGAATCTTGGTTTTCAGTCCTTCCGACAAAACAAGTCCTGACACACGGGCGAGTGATGAAATGAATGTACAACGAAATCTCCGAGGCCAGTGTTGTCGTTGATTATTGCAATGAGCTTGGGAACACGAGCCGGAGTAAGTCCCTTCAAGGCATGAAGATACCAAAAGTGAATATGGAAGTGTTCGAGTGGGAATACATTTGACTGTATATATCACTTTCGGGTAAAATGTAGTTGGGGGACCACTTCACCACCACAGTTGCGCCCCTATTTTTGTAAATAAATAACTAAATCAACCGGGGCTCTAAGCCCCAAGCATTCGTCTTAATGGGTCTATGACATGTAAGCTAAAATTACTAAGAGAAAAAAAGAAGAAGGTAGTTTCCAGGAATTAGATACCAGTTGAGTGCCCTCCAACTACATTTCCCCCACTTTCTTAACAGCTTAACACAAAACATAATAGGAGGGTGTCCGCCCTCGACGAAACCGATAAGCGACCGCACCTAAGGAACAGCTGAAAACCTAGCATTGGAGAGGAGTAGCGAGGATACTCTCGCGACAGAAATGAATCAACTTAAGAAGGTAACGCATTTTTCAAGTGATTTAATGGGAAATAAACGTAAATGCGTATGCAGGGGACCCGCATCGCATACTCCCAACCATCAGTGGATAACGCGCCCCAGTCGTCCGATGACGTCGTAGTAACCACATGACACTCGAGTGATGATGAATTTAGCAGCTGAAATGTTGTACACATAGTTTTCCGATAATGACAGCTGCGCAAATTACGTGGGTGTTGTTAAAGTCGGTCGATGTTACCTGTATTTTAATTCCTACGCATATTGTTGAAGCTGTATCGTTTAGCAATGAAAAGTCTCTATTCTTTTTTCGAGTACCAATCACTCATGTATTCTCAACGTAGTGATTCTTATTGTAGTTGTCCTTTTTATTTCGCTGTAGAGAAGGCTTGTATTATGCTGCTATGATGTCCTGAATGCTACTACTAGGGATGACCAGTTCTGGTCAAGTCTTTTTTTTGTCGTTATTTGTATTTTTCACAAAGAAGTCTATTAGTTAGGGTGAAAGATGTTAGTAGTATTGGAAAGAGGATGTCCGTACCATTTGTATTGCTGGAATCGTACAATCTCCTCATATATAAGGTTGCGATAATTTTTACCCGTTGCAATGACATGGACTCCTCAAAAGATAGGATAGAAGTGTGAACTCTCACAATAAAATATCAGGACCTGAAAAGTCGCCTTGGCGACAAAATGAATTGCTACGAATAATCAGTTCGTTTAGCCATAGAATCCTGTTTGAATTTGACCATATATTGTATGTCCCGTCAATCTCGTAACAGTAAATGTTCTGTAAATTCAGTGTGGGTAAAGTGTCGTTGGGGGGAAGCACTAAGTGGTGCCCTTATTTCCCGAAGTTCTAACTTACTTTTTTTTCTTAGTAACTTAAGTTTACATGTCATAGATCCTGTAAGACTAATGCTTAGGCCTTAGGGCCCCGGTTGATTTGATTATATACTTCGATAAATAAGAGCGTCACTGAGTGCCCCCTCCCACAACAGCACTTTAACCTTCGGTGTTTTCTGGTGGTTCCATGATTTCTCTGCTGGTTCTGAGCATGTTTCCTTTTCAGTAAATCAATGTTCCTGGATGAATAACCCAGGTCGTATCGGAATATGTGCTTCATCGTCACGTGAAGATGTGTCAAGATCCAGGAATACACCTGTACGACGCGCCTCCTTCAATCCACAAGATGCGCTGTCGCCCTCGGGACCATTTACATCTCGCGGTTAGTACTTCTCTTTATGTTGATTCTTGTACTTGTTGAATGACCACACCCTATCGCTTTATCTCTGGAGCAGGAGTGTTTTGCAGGTCGATTAGTGGCAGTCGCCATCTTGTTTAATCTTTCTTTTCTTGGCGTAGGGCGAGTAAATGTGCAGATCTTTTTCATTTTTGCTCTGCCTATGCATGTTTTTCGCGCAAAGCGCGCTCCTCCATGTTCAGTTTATACCTGCTATATTCCTATGCGTAACGCTTAGCAGTGAGGCGGTACATTCCCCCGAGAATTGTGCAATTTGTGAATGGAGTTGCGATAATGCCTCAAGATAGAGGTATAAATAGAAATGACCACAGTCCTTATTTTCCAAGATCTACATATAAGTTCTAATCCATTTCTTTCGTATTATGTGTATTATAAAGCCTTCGTTTGATCGCGTTATAGTTTTCCTTCTATTCATTACATTCTATTCTATACATTTAACGATGAAGTTTAGTGTGAATGAATGTAAAAATGATAATAAGAGACCAGTACCATCTTCATTGTTTTGTATCTGACAATGAAGTTTAGCATGAATGAATGTAAAATTTCTAAGGTCTTATTGTTATAATCGTTCGTAATCTTAGGAAATCACAGTCGGCGGTGGACTTACAGGCGCGAGCCTCCTCATCAAATGAACCCAGTCGCAATTCCAAATCAGGTGAACTTGTCGAACAGCTTTTATTTGGATTTTTATGGGACGAGTTCTTCCCATTCTTCTTTGCATGCACAGATCGTATAAATTCATTTTTCTCAAGGTTTATCTTAACCATCTCTTACTTAACTATAACTTAGTAGTCTTAGATTCTGTTGACATGTTCGTTATCTTTGTTGTAGAATAGTCAGTGTCAAAGTTTTCGACAACACATTTGGTCAAACAATCTCCGAGAGAAAAACCAGCATGGACGACGTCGGAGAAGAAATAGAAACTATTCAAACTGCCAATGTAAGTCCTCAGTTCCTTAGTTTCAGCATTTTTCAGATGCTTACTTCACAGTAGTGTTGCCTTTCCAGCCAACGTGGAAGAGATGGACACTACAGAAGACGCACCACATTTTCCGGGTTTCATGTTCGATCCTTTAACACGAAAACACTTCCGAATTGCAGCAGATCACAGCGGGGTACGTGTTTTTCTCAAGGGTCCGCTCCTGTTGGAACGATTTCAAGCTTCTGAAGTTTAGCTCCATAGAGATACTGATTTTAAGAACATAGAGTTTCTACTCGGGTTATGTTCCTTTTTTTTCTTTTTTGAAGTTGGGTCCAATATTACTTGAATCATAGATTATATAGAAAGTATGTTTCACATTGTTTTTCTAGTCTTGGCTATGACACAGCAAGCCATTACGAGAACATTTTTGTGATGTTTTTATGCGTTGTCACACGTCTTCGAATTGTGTTTGGTTGTCTGTAAAAAATTGTGGATCACATGAAGTTAGGAATCTTCTAGGTAAAAATGCATTTTTTCTCCCCGTTTTTCAAATGAAAGTTCGAGCTTACTTTTCTTTTATGTCTATCTTCTTTTATGTATGTGGAAATTTGGAGCAAAAAGTTCTCTAGTGCCTAGATCTAGATTTCTTTTCAAGCTAATACTTTTCATTCATCAAAAATTAATGTTCCAATCAAGTGTTTTGCCACTTGTTAGTTTTGCGCCTTGATAGTGTAGAAGAGGTCAGCAAAATTGAAACTATGTTAAGCGCCACTATCTGCCATTCTTTTTCTGCGATGAAAATTTCATCGCATGATGCTGTTACAATCCTTTGTTCTTTTTGTTTTTCCTTATATAAGCCGCGTGACTCTATCAAAAACACGCTTTTATTTAGATTAACAACTATACTCACAAAGACATTGTCCGAAGACGGAGAGAAACTGATAGATGTCATCTTCTTGCTCAAAAGAGGAGTTTTCACACCAAACGATCGTGTGTTCCTACTATTGCGGCTGTTCAACGTAAGCACACTTCATGTTCTTTTTTCTTTTCGGCGTTCCATCATACGTACAATCCTTTTAGATCTTTCTTTGGGTGCTCGAAATTTCAACCATATTGTGCGGAGTATTTACGAAAATCGTTTGTTGAGCGTTGGATCCGTGCCGAACGCTGTGCAAGAGGTAGGTGGTGTTTCTGAGAAAACCTAATTGTTACTGTCTAGGAATGTAGAAATTCTCCGGTTTCGGAAACCATTTGTGTTATGTAGCTGTTAAACATCGTTCATACAAACGCAATTGTTCCTCTCTCGTTCAGACATATTTGGGTTCCTCAAGCGAACATGTGAAAGGTTGTCAGTTCCTGGATATTGTCGGAAACGGAGATGATGCGCAGATTTTGGGTTGCTGGGCGATCGGGGATGGCTCGAGAAATAGCAGAAAAGCTTCCAAGCTTGCATGCTTGCGTGCTCGGTTTGATGATGATGCTGCAAGGTTTGTTCCAGTTTTTCAAATGCGAAAATATCATATTTTTGCCTTCGATAATGCTGAAAATGTTTTAAAACTTCTTTTTTTTTAAAGGAGAACTGCTGCTAGAGTGGATAAACTAGGTGAACGTGACGTCAACACGCCACTAAATGCTCTGGGTACGTCTTTTGTTAGCAGTTCTGGGTAAAGTGTAGTGGGGGGAGGGGAACACTCACTCGCGTTCTTATTTCTGGAAATAAACATTTAAATAAACAGCGGCCCTAAGAGCCAACATTAGCCTTAGTAGATCTAGGCCATGTAATCTAAAGTTACTAAGAGAAAAAAGAAGATAGAGTTTCCAGAAATAAGAGCAGACTTGAGTACCCCATCCCCCAACTTTATTTTCCCCGCAGTACTTTTTAATGTTCTGTAATTTGCGATATCTCTTTTCTTTTTCTTTTCTTCTCTTTCTAAGTCTTTTCTGGTTAGCATCAAGGCACATAACAACGTCACACATTATCAGAATTAAGTAGAAATTACAATCGATTCTGTTGATTGTTGCCTTTTTCATGGAACAAACAACTATTAGGTGAAGCTGGTACGAAGCGCCGAATGACTACACTTGTCTTTTCAGATGTTTTGGTAAAAAGTATGTGCTTTCTCGTGTCAGGCCGCTCTAAGGAAAATCTAGTGTCTGGATTGTTTAAAACCGACATTAGCACTTTTGATTGATATCTTTGACATTCGTACAACCTTTTCGTATTTCTTCTATTCACGATCATCTCGAAGATTGATAGAGGAGTGTTATTATCCTTCCTTGAAACTTTCTTGTGCATAGTTTTTGAGTTTCTTGCTTTTTTAAAAGCATCATTCACAAAAATTGTTACTGCATAAAACCGTTGTATGTACTTGTATAGTCGGATCGAAAAGACGTGAAATCCCGTGCGTAAGGAGCTGCGTTGAAAGTAGCGCGGTGATGCTAGTAGTTCCAATCGAGCTAGGACCGAACTCATCTCTATACTCCGGTCGTATCAGGTTTCAGGTCGTTTTGACCCGAATGTACTCACTCTAAGCATCAGTTGACACACTTCAACGGGAGTTGAGGTTTATCAACTAGAATACCTCACTTCGTTACGGATATTGCAATTGTAGACGCTTTTTTACCTTCATTCCTGAAAATGACTGTGCTATTTGCGTCTTCTTCATTGCAGGCCTTGATTTTGTTCTTGATGGCGAAACTGTGGACATATCGGAACCTGTTCTAGTTGACATGACTGTAGCTCCTGTGGATTCAGATGTGACTTGTGTGCTGTATGTCACCGCAGAGTCGAGGTTTGCTTCACTAGGAATTTTAATCTGTTCAATTTAGCGATGAAAACATTGGTTTGTTGTCTAGGGTTACTGAACAAGGAATTCTTTCAATGTGTAATGTGGTGCTACAACCGATGTCTGCGCTATGCACAGATGATGATGACTTTGAAGTGCGCAATTCGCCTATCTATAATATCCGTTGGTCTGTAGAGTCCTCTGCGATCTACAGCTGCGCTTGGAATTCCAATAAAACTCGTATAGCGCTCGGTAATTTTCTTTTCGTAACGAAAATCAATCTTATCTGCCTTTGAACTTGTTTCAGGGATGGAAGATACTGCCAAAATTATGGATGTGATAACTGAGAAATCATTTGTGATATCAAGTCGCCGTCGGAATGTCATAAGTCAACATTTCACATCTGTAGGTCGCTTTTAGGTGCTTCTTGATTGCTTGTTTCCCTATGGTTTGTTTAGGAAGGTGATCTGATCTATATGGGTTTGAGAGATAGCGACGTCATTCTGTCGGATTTACGCATGAAAAGTCATCACGTGACAGGATCGCTGAGAGGTATGTGCTTTGTTGCATTTCATTTTTACTGGCGTCATATGGGGTTGCTTTCTTCTCAGACTTGAAGAAATGAATTATACCGTTATAGTTTTAATGTTATTTTAATACATTCAGTGCCGAAAGTGTTCAACTACGCTAACGCGGCGCATATGCAGGCACTGGTGTTTTGAGGAGTTTTTTAGCGCTGTGAAACTACTCATCAATGAACCAGCGCTTCTGAAATACAGAGTGATTTGGCGCGATCGTGTCAGCCTGATTGAACACCTTCGGCACTCACTGCTGATGTGCACTCATCTACAGTATATTTTGTTGCATGTTCAGAGGGTCCGGATGGGTAGTAGACTTAACTTTTCCCAAACTCAGGTTCACGATCAGCTGGCTGGATTCGACAGCTGCGATTGTCATATCCTCAATGCGTACTCATTGAAAACTTCCGTGGGGAAGTATGTTTTTAAACGTTCTCCGGTATTGCCTGTATATTCTGCTAACGATGTTGCTATTCAGCTGAAACTTTATGATCTTCGGCGATCAGATCGAGAGCTGATGTCCTTTAGTGGTCACCGCAATACGCACTTCCGCCTACCGTGTACAGTGGACTGTCAGGAAAACTTTGTATTTGCAGGTAAAGTTTATCGCAACATGCTTTTCTAGGAGGGCTTAGCGAAAAAGAAGATACGGTAGGTTCCCCGATAACAGTGAATACCAGTCCCTAACTTGTTCTCGTTGCAATTGCAACATAGTCGATGTTTTAAGCCTTATTCGTAACTACAAAGAACCACCATAGCGTCGACTATGTCACGTTGCTGATTCGCACATATTAAAGTACAAACAGATGGTCAAGCTTCTACGAGCGCTGGTCATTGTATCACTAACAAACAGTCCCCACAAAAATATCAATCGCGCGCGAATCGATGTTTGACTTCTTACGCACGATTTCGATCAATGTATTCAGGTGTAGATTGTGCGATGTAACGTCACAGCGATCGAGCGTTTCAGCTACTTTTTTCATTTCACATTACGTTAACCACGTCTGTGAATCACACTTTTGATGGTTTGTTTGTTGGTTTTTTTTTCGTGGAAGTGACGTCGAACCGCTTTGTGTCGGTTCTTTTACGGAATGTTACGGTTTCTAGTAAGGAACAGAAATTAGAGGTAAAGTGGAGGATTTGATCGATGATGTATTACGTTTTGCTCACAAATACGCTCCATTATTGAAGTACATTACAGGCTCTTATGCTTAAACATAAAACGAAAGCGTTTGTACTACTCCTAAATTAAAAGTGCTGGTGCAAAAACTGACACTGTCACTGTCACTGAAAAATCACTGTCACTGAAAAACTGTCACTTCGTACGTGTAAGAAATCCTACGAAATATACCATGAGAATATTGGCTGTAGTGAATCAGTACCACTCCATTAGTGCATCAGAAATTTTGCATTTGAGACAAAATAATGATTTTGAACATCCAGCTGGATTGTCTATTCGCATTTACACAGTTGGTCGTTAGTTTCAGTTGTTTGTCAGGAGTGTTGACAAAATAAATGAATTTCATCGAGAACCCTCAGAAAAGGCAACATAAAATTATTGACATATCAGTTCACTTACTCACTTGTTTCTAATCTACAGTTATTTCTAGTTTTTTTAGTACGTTATGTTAAAGTAAGTTATTACTTTTTCTACGCTTCAACTACTCTTCGCTTGTAGTTTTTACGATTCTGATTTTAGTTCCTTATATACCTATGTTATAACGCGTATGTTAATAGCCGCTGTTCATCCCAAAAATCTGTGGTTCATGCAGACAAGAGACATCGAAGCATTCTTTGCATGCGAAAACATCTGCTTCCATTTTGCAGTAAACAATTATCCATGTGAAGGGCTGCAAAATAGCTTTCAAAAGCAGGAAAAGTGAACAGGCCCTTGACATCTTCACCGTTGTAAATACAACGACTTTACTTGTAGTCTTGTTATAATGTTTATGTTTCAGTTGGAAGTGACGGCTGCACTCGTGGATGGTCTTTGGCATCTGGAGATCAGCTTTGTGCAGTCCCATGTCCTCGACCGGTGGATGACCGAACGGATTTCCCACGAGTAGTGTATTCGTCAGCGTGGGCGGGACGGGCAGGCAGCTCAGCACTAGTGTTGGCTGTCGGCGATTCGTTGCGTATTCACCATGTAGAGTTTTGACTCATGGTTCTATAAAGCAGTTCAGTTATTGGTGTCCCCATTCATGGAATTCCTCCTTTTTTTCGTATTGATTAAGTGATTTTAGTACTTTCTTCTCGGTGTGATTATTTGATATGTCTGTGTCATTTTGTATGAATTCTGTGCACGAGTATGATCGCCAGAAGGAGTTCGTACCAACTAGCAATGTTCTTTGTTTCTTGTGATTCGTGCTAGATCTGCTCTACCCCTGCTCGTTTCCTTTCATTACACTGACAATTATTAGGCTTGAGAATCTCTATTGCTCTCTTACTTCTCGAAATTTCCATTACGGGTGCCAGCTCCTGGTGTCAGTTAAATTTGTAGAAGAATAAATTACTTGATTGGTGTTGCATGGAATACTTAGTGGGGCGAGGGGAGGAGGAGAATTATTTTAGCAGCGAGAGCGTAGCAATGTGTTTGTTTCACCGTGGTCAATATAAATGAGCCATAGAACCTTTTTTGAGTTTGGAAATTCTCACTCCGTTGAGATGTTTCGGACAATTTGACAACGAGTTGGGGCTAGAAGCTGGGTACGTGTTGTTAAGTGTTTACAAACTGACGCAGTGCAACGTCTTATACAGTGTTCATACCACAGTATCTGCGTAGTTACTTATTTTCGACGTGTTTGGAAGATTTCAGAAGGTTCATCTAAGTTCGACGTATATTTCAATCCAGCCTAATGAAATGTTATGCGGAATAATGTTGGATTCGTTGGTATGAAGGTGCAGAAGAATTTTCAGCCCCCTGGAAACATCTTCGTGCACTTCTATGCATTCACGTCTCGCTTTTGATCAATTATGCGTTGGTGAAGAGGCTAATCCTGGGAAGCACAAGGCTTCTATGGTAGGGTCAAAAGGACGTGAAGCTGCGTAAGGGCTACCTCGAAGCGGTACGGCGGAGCGTAGGAGTTTGGGGTGAGGGAAGGGACCATTGTTCGCATCATTTTTCGCTGTAGTTCGCGGTGATGCGATCTCGATTTCAACCGCTATCTCCACCGTGACGGTGCGATCACGGTCACTTGCGCAATATTTAAATGACACGAAATAAATATCCCTCAATGTTTAACTCTATGAATTCGTTTTTTTTTGCAATGTGCTTGGAGAAGAAGTTACATGTCACGAAAAGTAAAAAGTTGGAAATATCTGAAAATTCTCCCGCCCAGGAAGGAGGACATTGCCGATTCCATGATTAAAAAAAATGCATCACTTTCTATAGCGGTGTCAGAAGGGTAGCATGTACGTTCTTATTGTTCTTTGCAACTTTTTTACGTTCTTTCAGCACTGCACATTTCCAGAGGCACTTCTCATCATTCGCAGAAATTCTCGACATTGAGATATAGTCGGGCTGAAAAAAACATAAAGTCCGGTGCAGTTACGTAAGCGGCTGCACTCGTAGCGGTGCGGTGGAGCTAGAGGTTGAAACTGAGGCGGGCGGGACCACCGCGAATCGCAGCGGTGAGCGGTGCTAATAGGGGTCCCCTCTCGATCCTAACCGCTACACATCCGCACATCGCTTCGAGCGCAGCCGGTGCGCCGAGCTTTATGTCGCTTTGACTCGACTATACATTGTCGCAGTAAATCTCGGCTGTTTCCTGTTTTTCAGAAAATTTAAAATTTCGTAAGTTTTTTAGAATGAAAATAACAAAGTATTTTTTTTTGCTGTAAACGAATTATTTCGAGAAATTGTCCTTGTCACTACACATAGATGTTCCCCGTTATTTCTGGTTTTTTCTATTCCACAAAACTTCTGAGAATCTGTGATTTCTCAGCGCCTCATTCTCATTTCTTTGCTGTGTGTGTAAGAACTCATTCGGGACAATTATCCAACTGTTAAAATCAAGGAAGAAAGAGTTCGAATGTGTAATTTCCCAGCTGGTAATTTCTTGCTGCCCTATCAAACATCATCTTACAGTCTCTTCCGGTTAATGCGTGTGGAGACACATTACTACTACAGAGTTACTTAATTATTTTCATTTCAGTAAAGTGTTTTTTTTAGCACAAATATTTCATTATGTCTCTAGCATCTATTGCTATTCGACTCATAACTTTTAGATGTTCTAACAGTCGAATTCATTAGTCCTTTGACTCCATTTTTCCATCTTTCTTGGTTTGAATCACGAAGATTTTGAACACGGAAAATGTTCTGGTGATCGCTTGAAACATGGTCTAACACCTATGTGCACAGTTGTGGTCAAAATTAGCCCTCTTCAATCGATCGATGGAACGATAATCAATAGTGTTGTGGTGAAAATTCAAGAAAATAGATTTTTTGAGGAATACAACCATGAAACAATTCTAATACGCAGTTACACGAAGTAAAAGAACAAAAAGTGACTGAAAATCAAGAAGCAGCGAGGAATTTATGGGTGGACGCGTTCACCTGGATGAACACCTCCAATGTGGAGTGGTCTATGATTAGCGCTGACAACATGATTAAAGGCATCACCCCACGAATCTGAGGTGGTACGGATTTCAGGTGGAGTATTAGTATACAGCACAGTAGATTATGGAGAGTGGGGTGATTCCGTCCATTTCTTCCTGATTGCCGTAAAAAACTGCCCGGAAGATGCGGCGCGTACACAAGGCTGGCGCGCTCCAATCGAGCTCCTTGTAGAAAATGGCGCGCCGGAAGGCCCGAAGCCGTATCTTCCGGGCCTTTTTTACGGCAATTAGGAAGAAATGGACGGAATCACCCCCTCTCCATAATCTACGATCCCGTATACGATTACTCCAGCTGGAATCCGTACCACCTCAGATTCGCGGAGTGATGCCTTTAAGTACATCATCGACGAATCGGCGCTCGATCTAAGCAGACCTAAATCAGGGGCTCTCTTCTGTGATTATGCCATTCGTGAGAAGAGAATGGTAGCTGTTCTGGTTTCTTTCTTCCCAGAAATGGAAGAACCATTAACAGAAAGCGCCATGTTGAACAACCACTCAAGTACGTTCTACGTTTTCCCTTCAAAAAAAAAAAGCGTTAAGCAACAGTCGACCTCCTTTTCACAGATGTTCTCTGCTGTTTGCTCGATTCACAAGTAGAAACGGTAAATAACGACCGACATTCTCGTCGTATTTTTTTCGTCAGACCTCTACTTCCTGCTCTCTGCCGTTGCAAGACGCACATCGTATTTCTCTCGAAAACTCATTGTGCGAGAAGGTGCTTTCCACTCAGTTGGAACTGAATAGGCCGGTTTGAGTCTAGAACGAAGAGCTCGAGCTAACTGTCGCCGACACAGATTGCGGATGTGGAATGTTCGGTCATGCGTTCATTTCTTCTTTTGCTAGATATATAGTGAATAGTTTTGGATCGTCACACGTGAAAAAATCCACAACTGTGAATGGATCCCCGAAGCTACCCAGTAATGCTTCTCATATTAGTCAAACCAACAAGTCACATCTCAAGATGTTAATAATTCTTGCCAGTTGTGAAACCATTTTTAGTTGTGTTTTTTTTTTGGATGTCTTTCTCCAAATGTTTTTTTTTGGAAATGCATAATGCGAAAAAAGAAAACTAAAATAGCGAGCTAATGTATTTATGTTTTCTTGTTATGCCAACGAGGTTTAGGTGAAACTTTTTATTGGCCTGACGTTTCGACAAACTCGTCTTTTTCAAAGGCCAGTTTCACCGACTAGCGGGTTGGTAAACCACCGCGTTCTTTAAGATAGTCACCAAGGCGAATACGTAGTTATTTTGTAGGCCCAGATTTTTATCTCAGTGTGCTCAACAACTCAATTTTCACTCATTTTTCTCTGATTTTCACAAAGCTAACTAACCAAAAAATTTTTCTCCTATTACTAAGATCGGATCAGATGGACTTTCAGATCAATTGGCAAAGGAAGCCTGATGTGCCCTTGAAATTTTCGTTTGGGAATTGCTTCTATTTTTCGTCATAATCCTCTCCGTTTAACGTTCCACTGAAATCTGAAGGGGAATATCTCTGTCCTCGCAAAATACTCTCACTTTTTCTTAGGAACCTTATTTCAAATCAACCCTTGAAGTAATTTCCCTTCTCTCTTTTTACGAAATGAACATTGGTGAGGTTTTTTTTCTTCTCGAGGATTTTGGAAAAGACGGTAAACATTGGTAGAAGTGAAGTGTGACACGGATATAGAAAAAACGACCGAACGGTAGTGCAAACCTTACAGTGAGAGAGGCAGCGTGAATTGAATTGTATGTCATCCTATGGTGGTGGCGGGAGTGTTCGCCTCCGTCGCACTGATAATGTCTCCTTCGTATTCCTTCCTTCCTCTTCTCTTACGCTCTCATGTTTTGACTTCGTAATGAGAATCAACAGATGAAACAAAATGAAGTTCTACAACACGAAAGTGCACCAAATCTAATTTATATGGGGAAAAATGTAGTTGGGTAGGCGGGGTGTTTAGGTGGGGGGGGGGAGGGAGGCGAAGGCGGGGGAATCAATGGCTCCCTTATTTCCCGACGTTCAAACCTATTTTTTTTCTCTTAGTGACTTTAGTTTACATGTCAAAGATCCTTAAAGACCAATGCTTAAGCATTAGGACCCCGATTGATTTAATTATTTACTTCGAGAAATAAGGGCGCCATTGAGTGGCTCCACAACTACATTATATCCATCTATATGTACATAGTATTAGGTTATCCTATAGATTTTCTTCTATTTTTATGTCGACACTTTTATTTTTTATACAACAAGAAAAATGTTCCAGATAGAAGTGTTATCTAATCATGGTCGCAATTTAATTTTTTCCATCAGCCGCACGATCGTTGACTCTTTTGGCCCGAAACTCAGGCGAGCGTGAAACAAAAATTTGACCACTTCATTTTCAAGCGTCCCTGGTTGGACCGCCAAATGATTTCCGTTTAAGATATCTTTAAGGCCCTTGAATGAAGGTTCAGAAGAAGAGGTGATGTGATGTCTATAAGTCAAGTGTGGTGGAGTCTCTCAGCACATTTTTCAAGTTTTTGTCAAGAGACATGTGTGGAAGTGCATAGTCATCGAGTAGAACGACTCAACTCTTCTTTTCTGTCACCTTATTTGAGAGATACTATTTGTTATCCTTCTGTAAGCCACGGCAAGGGTCATTCGCTAGCACTTGTTAGGCCATAGAGTTGCCAAATCCTGAAAAGGAATATTAGGCTGGCCATTTGCTTTATTACACGCATGGTCTTTACACTTTCTCAAATTTACTCATAGTTTCTTAATCACATATTAATGGTCATCCACCGATTTATTCACTAGTGTCTACTACAGTGCTCCATCTTTCTGGGAGGGTTACAGTTATCTGGGAACAGAAGCTGGAGAGAGGGAGTCTGAGACTCAAAGAGCAACGACTCAACAACGGATTTCAGGTTTGTGAATTGAACAGCTCTTGCTTCAAGAAATGCTTAAGCGTCCTGAACAAGTGTTCTCTGATGAGGTAGGGTTTGAGGTACAGGGTGGATAAAGGATCGTTTCCCCGGCCAGTGCCTCAAGTTGCGACGAACGGCTGAAGTGACATGTCCGCAATCAGCCTTATTCCTCAGACCTCTCACCATCAGACTACTACTTTTCTCGGGCCCTTGAGTAGCAGCAAAAACTATTCAATCCTTTCACTGACCTCCGACCCGCTGCTGAGTTGCTCTTTGAGTCTCATCCTCAGCTTTTGCACCCTAGAGAATTGTATCCCTTCCAGAAAGCTGGAACACTATGATAAACACTTAGTGAATATATCGACGTAGTGATTATGGAACTATGAAACTACGAAATACGTGCGTTAAAAGGAAATAACCTACCTAATGCATTATTTTGGGGCGGATGTGGCGCAGTCGGTTAGAGGTCCGTTGAAGCCACACAGTCGAGGGTTCGAAACCGCCCTAGTGCAAACTAAGCCTTTCTTCCCTCTGGGGTCGATAAATTGGTTCCAGACTTGTCTTGGAGGATAAAAACACTGACTTGATCGCCGGCTGGCCCCCGCAAGTCATTGTAAAGGCCTTCACCCGTTCCAAAACCTCAACGATTGCGAATTCCAGTAAAGCGCGTTGGCGCACCCTAAGTGCATTGATACGCCAGTGACTTTATTTTTACTTTCTTTCTTTCCTTTTATTGACCTATTTTCCTACTCATGTAACTGTTTCATAACGATCTGCAACATATTCTAGAAAATCCGCGAAAAACGTCGATGTTCGGCGTGTGGAAGAAGTAATATTTCAATCAGGACAATATTTTAAGGCGTGTTCAATTGATGAGTCATACAGCTCCACGTTACTAAAACTGCAAAATAATAGAGCAAATCAACCCATTTTGTCTCGGGACTGCTCCGAGTAGGAGCAATGGGTATACCCGGTCACAGCTGCACAGATCCGAAGGAGGTTCCGCTGGACCAAGGCATCCCGGATGACCAGGCTCCGATCATCTGTCCCGACTCCTTTCTCGAGCGTCTCTGGGCATTTCCACAATTCCCACCTCCTGTTTCTGCCTAGAGTGCAACACGAGTGCGACGCAATAAAAAGGATAAAAGGATAAAGTCACTGGAGTATCAATCCACTTGGGATGCGCCAACGCGTCTCACTGGAACTCGTAATCGATGAGGTTTTGGAACGCGTGTTGGCCTACACAATGACTTGCGGGGGCCAGCCGATGGTCAAGTCAATGTTTTTTATCCTCCCAGACAAGTCTGGTACCAATATATCGACTCCGGAGGGAAGAAAGGCTTGGTTTGCACCAGGGCGGTTTCGAATCGTCGATCGTGTGGCTACAACGGATCTCTAACCGACTGCGCCACAGCCGACCTATGGATGGGTGTGGCTTGTGCGATGGTGCGATGCAATAACGCGATTTAAATACACGATGGTTTATAATAACACGCAATAATAAGAAGAATGCATAGCAAACGACTATACACGAGAACACTACAAATGCTACATGATACACGTTGCAGTGGGCCAGTTAGGTGGCTACGCGGTGGATGGCATTCGACTGGGGCCCACTTCCCCACATGGTTTGGTGGATGTGCTCACCCAAGAGCGCGGCCAACCAGCTCCCTTAAGAGAGGTTTTGAAATATTATTAAGAACACAATTTGATTCCAACACAAAATCAAATCTAAACGTGAGAGGTAACTCAAATTTGGAGCGCACGCAAGCGATGACAAAATGGAGCCGGAACCAAGTGCGCTCGGTGCCGTCTTTATATACCTGCTCTCCGCGCGAGAGCTACAGTGGAGAAGTGACATTCCCCTCGTTGCGGCGACTGGTAAAGTCGTGCGCATGCGGGACAATTCGTGCGTTTCAAATCCGTTCTCTTTTGTCTGTTTACGGGATATCCTCACTTTATTATTATTTATTACGGTGAGAGGGACGCATTTGACATTCCTAGAACTCTTCTTTGTTTCATTTTTCTGCTACAACGTCCCATTTCTTTGCGGAGTTTCAAAGTCCACTATTGAATATATTAACCATAGTGAATGCGTACAGTTTCACTTCATAATATACTCTTTTTTTGACTGTGTTGTTGTCTGTGTTGTTAAATGTCTGTGTTGTTCTTCGCTGACGATCCCTGAGGCGCATCGTTTCTGCTAATATTTCCCCTGTATTCTGAAGTTAAAGTAGACAGCCCCGAGGAAAGTGGATAAGGAAATGGATAGATTAAGCTGAGTATCGAGGGGTTACTAAAGAAGTTCAAGAATACCTGACTATTTCTTTCTATGCCACTCCCTTGAACATTTTCAACAATTCCTACAACAATTCTCATCTACAGTCCGAGATGCTTCCTTTGACTTCTGTCGCTTTTTCACTTCAAGATTATTTGTAATGTGAGGAGAATGGTTCTGACAGCTATGTGGTAGATCAAATGGGATCTGACATGATCAGTACCGAATGAAAGATGCAGCACTGAGGTTCGAATGTATGTGGTCGTAAATAATTCAAGATGTTTATTCTGCATTTAGAATTCTTTTAAGAGCCGCCACTTGTAAACCCGTTTCATTCAGCGAAGCTGTTTTATTCAATTTTATTTACTCTAAAAGCGAACAAAAACCCACGTATTTTAGGCGTTGTTTTCTTGTTTTTCTTCTCGGTTTCATTTCATTCCAAGGCATCATTGAATTTTTTTCCTTTGGAAAACATCAAAAGATTTCCTTCCTGTTCTGGATTAATTTGAAAAAAGAGATTCTAGGTAGGATCAAAAGTTTTCCCCCTACTTGGAGAAACTTCTAAACTTAATTATCTGCGCGGAGATGCAGATGAACTCTGCTTATTTATGTTTACCTTCCACTTAACACCTTGGATAATGTGCTTGTAGAGAGTTGCAAGTTAAAGGTCCGTACAAGTATTCCTCTTTTTGTAAGTGCTGCTATGGTGAATGGGCCAAAGACGTCTTGGCGTAGACGTTTTCTGGTGCTTAATGAAACACCACGCACAATACTGCTTACTGGATTCCTGGGCGTGGCCGTGTTTCTCACAAACTTCTAATTTCCCATGGGCTTTCTGCTGCTGCTGCGGGAATGCCATTGTGTTTACTTCAAAGATCGCCTGTCTAGTAATCTCTTTGTTCCTTTGTTTGCGATTTGCGATGCTTCTGCTATGGAGGAAGCCCAACACATAAAAGAAAAAGGGCGAAGTGGTTGGTAGCAGAAATCCCTTTGGGATGCGCTAAGGCATTCGACTTCAATGTAGAGTACAATACGGTAGGATTCTGTATCCTATGGGTGTAGATCATGACCATCCAAGTCCTTCAGCCGTTCAAGCTCTACCAGCTGGTGCTAGATTTGTCTGGGAGGATAAAAACGCCGATTTAACAATTAAGAACTCCCCAGCAGGTTATTGTATGGGTGACATACGCGTTGCTGAACCTCTAGCGATTGTGAATCCCTCAGTTGAACACATTGGCGCATCCAAAAAG
This sequence comes from Necator americanus, assembly GCF_031761385.1. NCBI lineage: Eukaryota > Metazoa > Nematoda > Chromadorea > Rhabditida > Ancylostomatidae > Necator > Necator americanus. Next base: position 13,563,671 of record NC_087373.1, on the reverse strand, counting down.
CACGAATAAACGTCAACAAATCCATGCTCTGTTCTTTCTGAGCGCTGAAATGTTCCTTTTTCGGCTGAAGGACACATTGATCATGTTGTGTTTACGCAGCCGCGACATTGATGAAAAGAAAACGTCATCTGAAAGGAATCAATGCTTGTTTTTGTTTTCGACGCGTGCGAATGTTCCCCCGGTTTTTGGGAGGTCCACAAACTAACAACACATCATTTCTGTTGGTGAAAGTGGATGATTCAGAGACAAAGAGCTGCATTATTCATGTTTCAGTTTTTTTTTTAAATTTATCTTGTTTGATTGTCTTGTATGGTCTCTTCACGACCTTTTATGAGAAATTCACAGCACCTGTATTGAAAAGAATCAGAGTTTTGAATGATGCTCACCTCTTCACTCTTCACGACCTTCACTTGCGAATATTCAAAAAGTGGGCATATCACGTGGACAGGTTGTGAGACGATAGTAATTTCAATTCGTAGATCATGTTGATCCGATGCCTTTTTCCTAGAAACGAAAGTTCACTAGATTAGAGGAATTTTTGTGCGACTCACACTTACTTACCTTAGTGAATCGGCGAGCTTGACGCGGTTGCCGACACCTTCCCCTCAAGGGCTGTCGTCTTTGAATCCCCGGCACTGCCCAACCTTCTCGATCTACGGCAAAAGCTCGTACACCATAAGCTGCGAGAACTTGTGTCTCGCTTGAACTGCCTATCCACACAGAGGGACCTGATTACCTCAGGTCGACAATAATGAATATTGTTCACCATAACGAAATGAACAGTTGCAACCGAAGATTTCACGCTCCCTCTAGGTATTTGACCTCTTAGGTTGGGCTCTGGCAATCTGCTGGACAACAGCACCTTGTTGCAAAATCTGGGTAACTTCCGCCGTTGAACTGTGCAAGTTGCATAGCTCAAGGTCGGTGTAGCGCAATCGGCTAGAGGTTCGGCTGTAACTGCAGTGGATCGGAGGTTCGAATTCAGCTTGGTGGCCAGTGTAAACCAATCCTTACATCCCCCATTCCGATTAGGATTGATCAAGGCGATTTGAGAGTGATCCCGTCCTTTTCTTTTCATCTGCCGCACAAAATATACTCAAACGTCTGATTGCATTTAGTAAACAAACAGGACCTTCTCGCGCTTCCTCCTGCGACACCAACTTATATTCGAATACAACAAGTTATAATAATAATAATCATTATTATTATTATTATTATTATTATTCTACGGTAATCCTCCCTCGTTCACGTTTTTGGAATTTGTGCAGAAATGGAATCCTTGGGAGACACTCTATCATGCAACTTGAATGCGAAATGATTCGGAAATGTCAAAAAACCTGTTTTTCAGAGAGACAAAAGTTCAACTACGAAAGTACGGGGTTGCTAGTTTTTTCTTTCCATTTGGTCTCATGACGTCCTGCAAAGATGTTCTATTGCTGACATATTAACCTCGAACTTTTCACATTATTCTCTATCTAGAGTTCATGCCACCATTTAATGCCTGCACCATCCTTTTGGAATCCAATTGCTGAATGTTTAATGGGAAAACTTATTTGTATTTATTTGTTATCATTTTTCATGCTTCATTTATGTAATCTTCCACTTTTAGTTATTCGTTATATGATGTAGTTACCCACGTTGAAGGTGTAGAGTCTTCTAGATCCGCAGGCTCTGGTGAAAAATCACCTTTTAACAACAGAAATTTAATTATAACCTCATAATTTACTAAAGTAAGACTCACCGCCACTTAGATTAATCTGCATAGTTGTACAATTGGTGCGGAATATGTCCATCCGGGTGAACGCGACGCGGTTGGCGCAACTAACTATCTGCCCTGCTTCTGGTCGAAGCACACCAACACCTCCTTTCCTTTGTTCTACCTAGTCACAGGCCGAATACATTCGACACCGAGTTTGAGTTGGTAAGAGATTGGTCCTAAATCTTTGAGCTACCATATTCAACTACATGTTTAATGCTTCCTGATTCCAGCTTTTTTGCTTTATGCGAAAAATTACTGCAGATAATGATACAGATGTAAAAGGTTTTTTCTTTCCATTTTGAATTAATGTGATCTATGAGAAGTTTCCTTTTTCTCTGTAAAATGCTGCTAAATGGCTCTAATTCCACACAAGTGTTCTGGACACTGCGATGAGATTTATTCCGAAGACGAAAATTAAGCACATGGGTTCCACTAGTTACTAGTAATTCTAGTCTGATTCTACAACACATCGTATCCTTTTGGGCTTGAAAACAGATGAAGCCTCAATGAGGATAACGCTAGCAATGTGAACGATGGGCCAAAAAAATCTCATTATGTCTTGACGAGTGTAAAGAGGGGAGAAAATGGAAGACTGATACGCTCACATGACCTCTGTGTGGATTCTTTGCGTAAAACATCCATTGGAACCTCTTCTAAACCTCTCGTTTGACCCGTGATTATATTAAAAGAGAGGGAGTTGTTTTTTAATTTTTTTCTAGTAATTTTTATAACGGTTGAAGATCTGTTCTCAATCGTCAACGAAATGCTTCGTTTTTCATTCGAGGATGATGCTTCTGAAAGATTTCTCAATCTCTACACGTTTGTAAAATTACTGCGATTTTTTCTAAATCATGTACAAAAAAAATTTTTGTGTGTGTGTGAGAGGGGGGGGGGGGGGTGTGTGTGTGTGTGTGTGTGTGTGTGTGTGTGTGTGTGTGTTGTTGTTGTTGTTGTGTGTGTGTGTCTGTCTGTCTGTCTTGTCAAGAAATCCAAAAAAGACAGATGACAGATACCATGGAGTCGGTTTGGTGCGCTGGAGCCCCAAGGCGGTAAAATGGAGTCAGACGGGTCCTACGCCGTCGAATTCGTGGCCGGGAGCCAGATAGCAGTGAAATGGGGTGAGACAGGTGCCACGAGTTCGGAATGGTGCGCAGGTGCCAGAAAGCTATAGGGCGGGGAGAGACGGGTTCCACTGCATCGGATTGGTGCGCGGGAGCCCCAAGTAGAATTGGTTTCTGTGGTTCCTTCTCTTATCTATTTCCCAGCATGTCTTCCTGATGCTGCTAACATTCTTCCTTCAAAAAAAGGAAACGCACGTACGAACGGCTGATTAAATGCAATGCATAGTAGCCAACAGTTTAAGCGACCTGACGTAGAACGTTATTTTTATCACTACGATAGTGATATTCGCTTTATCTGATTTTAGCACATCATTCTTTGCTAATAGTGGAGAATGGAGGAAACTCAGACTTCGAATAATGTTTCCAAATTGTGGAGGTTTGAGAGAAACATAGATGTAAAATCAAGATCGATTGTTCTCCAAATATAGAACTGAGCGTTTAGAGAAAATCTTTCATCTGTGCGTAAATTTTCGGAAAAAAATTGAGAAGCGTTTGTTTTTTTTCAATATGACACTGTATGCCTTTGAAAGATTTCTCAATCTTCAAACGTTTCGAAAATTACAATGGCTCTTAAACTTCTTAAAATTCTATAATAAGTAACAATAATAAGTATAAGTATAAGTAATAATAAGTAATAGTAATAATAAGTTCTTAAAATTGTTTCTCTTCTCTTCTTTATGAGGATTGAATTTTACAACAAATATTGCAATTTTTTCAGAAGAAAAAGTGTATGTAAGATATTCCGAAAGATTTACAAATGTAAACTCTCGGATAATAAATAATAAATGATATTAACTTCTTGGATAACAAATAATAAATAATAAATAGCAAAAATTAGCAGGAATATATCTTACATTGGAAAAAGCTCTTATTCGATTATTGTTGCAAAAAAAAACAAAAAAAAAACAAAATCGAATAATTAATGAGCTAAGAAAATATTTCATATTGAACTGTTAAAAAATTCTTGCCTATTTTCTTATGATGTGTATTTCTTGAGCTGAGTTTGGTTACGGATTTTTTTTAATCCTGATTTCACCGGTAATGGAATCCAGTTGATGCCAGTTCGCGTTTGTACGAGAATCCGTTCATCATCACGTCAATCGTTTCACAATCGATGGTGAATGAGTTTGCGCTTGCGACAAAGTGCAATGACAGCTAAGCCAGTTGTAGTTGGGCACGTGAGCGCAACACCAATTCGGAAACGATCCGAGTAGAGCTATTACTGCTGTGTATATCCCGAACAGAACTACTGCTCACTCCATTTGGGACAAAGGGTTAGGATACCTGGTTTAAAAACAACATATAGAACCACCATGCCATGGAAATTGATACCTAAAATCTCAGAATACTAATCTAACCAGTTGTACACTATTTGGGCTGTTGTACTGTGGCACGATCGCTTCGAAACCGCATCGGAGGTCAACCAACCCTTTGATTTATCCGAGATCAATCAACTGGAACCGTACTGGTTTGGAAGGTTTCTTTGATAGACCGGCTCGGCATCGTTGGTCGCTGTTTAGGCGGCACTCACGTTCATAACCCTCAAGCGACTCTGAATAGAAACCGAACGCGTTCGCGGGTCCCATGCGGATAGATTAACGCTGAACACTTTATTCTTCTTCGTCAGTTCTATTAGTGGAATCATTTGAGCATTATCTCCAGGAGATTACTGTTGATAACTATTGTTAACATTTTATTATCATTTTATTGCTAATTTCAGATTAATAGTTTTTGTACACTTCCTGTTTTGTAGAAGAAGGAAGTAGAGGAGGTCTGCTCCTTTCTCGGTACTTTCTGTTTGGTTGTTCCCGAAGAAACTTGTTACAATTTCACCAAAGTGTGTGAGGTGGAAATTAATTTTTTGAAATGAGAAATCCGTGAAGTATACCACAACACATAAGAGATATATGAGAAAATACTTTGCAAGCAATAACAGGAAAATGTAACAAGATCGGAATGTGCTACCACTGTAACACTGCAAGGGTTTGCTGACCTGAGGAAAATCTCAGGTGATTTTCCTGGTATCAAAGGTGCAAATGGGAGAAATTGGCGTTAATTTCTATTTTGGAGAGGCCCATGTCGGGAATCGTTCATTAATAAGTAGTGTTCGGGACGTAGCTTTCAAGAGTGACATCAGACATGCGAGACCCAGGAAATGTACAAAATCCAGGAATCAGAGGCTTCAGAAGCATCATAGGCCTCAGTTTACCCATCAACGCAACTTCTTACATTATTTGGATTGACAAGCGATTGACAAGCTTTCAGAGCAATTCTTTACACCTACCAAAACGACAAAAATTCACTCTACAAATTAATGATAATTTATCTGTTTCCGATGTATTATTTTATTAACCCTATGGTGTGGGTGTGTGGTTCCTTCGTTAGATAAACTCTACAAAGTCGTTGATAAAAGAAGCGGCTGTTTGCCGGATTAATAAAGAATCATTCTTGAAAAGTATGTCCAGAACATCATCTAAGAAAGAAAGTGAAAAGAACACAACATAGAAAAACCTTCGAAACGCCATCTGATGCTGTTTCTGGGAATGTACTATAGCAAATGCTGGTAATCTCAGATGCAATTGAAGCAGAAAATGCGCATTTTCTCAACACAATTTTTGGGAGAATACTTGCAGGATCAAAAATAATCTTCCAATAATGTCAACGGGCGGAAGGAAAGTCATTCCTAAAGAGATTTTGGGGCGGTTATAGCGCAGTCGGTGGGACTTTCCGCTGTAACTGCACGATCGGTATGAATAGCTTGGTCGGCGCTGCGATGGATTCGAATCCATCGCAGCGCCGACCAAGCTATTCATACCTCCGGGGTCGATAAATTGGTATTGGACTGTCTGGGAGGAAAATGCACTAATTTGACACATTGGCTAGCTCCCGCCAGTCATTGTATAGGGTCCACTCGTATTCGAAAATCTCAAACAATCCTGAATTCAAGCGAACGCGGTGGCGTTTCTCAAGCAGAATGATTAACGCCAGGCACTTTATGCTTTTTTCTTGAAAGAGGTATTATTCGAGAGACATCTTTTTACCGCTAGATTCATGAAGAATTATGTAAACTCCTCTAGTCCTGCTCTTTTGGATGGGTTTACTGTTTGGGTGGCTTCAAAACAAAATTTTAGATACCGTACTTGTCTCTTAGTAGAATCACATCCCTTACGACTAAACTAGGAGCCTTGTAATCACCACTAAATTCACAAATAGAAGTTCCACTCATTTCTTCCGTGTGTTGTGAAGCAAAGTAGGTTTGAAAGTAATGAGAGAAGACCTGATTCACTTCGATTTTTCATTGTTTGGACTGGAGTTGAAGGGGGGTTGGCTTCACGTGCCAGTAACGGTTGTAACATCAACGAAACTGGCGACCACGGGGACAGACAGGTTCGCCGCCAGTCAGCATCGTCAATATCAGCCTGTCTGTCAGTCAAGCAATCATCGTCCGCAAATTTCTCATCTCTTAATAGGGCCGTTTATCGTTGGAGGAATTATCAACACCTCTTCAACGTCAATTCCTCCTGTTTTTTTCATTTCCATTGAAAAAGGGATTTAACTGTTTATTTGATATACAGGAACTGTACCTACTCAATTTTCATATTAATCTGACCATTTTTTTAAAAATCTTGTCATTGATTCAAATCTTTCGTTTCAGTTACCGGTCTGCTCTTTTTTAGTATGTTACAATCCAACAATAATAATTACATGGTAATTTTATTATGACATTACAATATTTCAGCAAATGTGCACTAAAATTTTTCCGCACTTTCCATCTTCTACTCCAGATCGTATCACATACCGTAGCACTCTGGATTGAAATTACTACACTACATCTCATACAAAAAATTGAAGGGATTTCACTTTTTCTCGCTTCTATGAATGGAGAGTCCGTCTGCCACGAATAGGTAATCCATCTCTTCCATTCGTATTTTGTGAATTACGGTATAATCACTCGTAACGCACTTCGTACCAGTTTAGCGCTTTTGTAGCGATTCGCATTAGTTTGTGTGTGGTTGTCTTTCATGGAACTATATGGTAAGAAGGAAATTAATGTCGGTTCTGTGATTCTTCAGTGAATTCTGTGAAAATCGTAATTATGGACTTGTTCAAGCTATTAACTCCGTTCACATCAAGGAGAATTAACTGACTCCGTAATTTCTTTTTCTTTCTTTCGAGTTTTTCTTTTTGATACTAAGATATTAAGTTTAGAGCTCGTGTGTTGCGTTAATATTTGACCTACCATTGCCTAAATGTTTTTGATTCCGATTTCTGTTTCTGATTCTGCCTCTCTAGCAGAAGAGCAGTACTTTCTGCACACTACGTATATACAGTTTGAGTTTTTCAATAATAGGGAATTTTGTCTCAACATTTCTGGATCTGAGGTGATACGGATTTCAGGTGGAGTATTCGTATGCGGAATAGTAAATTATGGAGAAGGGGGTGATCCCGTCCATTTCTTCCTAATTGCCGTAAAAAACGGCCCAGAAGTTACAGCGCGTGCATAAGGCTGGCGCGCTCCAGTCGAACTCCCTGTAGAAAATAGCGAAGAACACCTGAAGCCGTATCTTCCGGGCCGTTTTTACGGCAATTAGGAAGAAATGGACGAATCACCCACCCCTCCATAATCTACTATCCAAAATAAGAATACTCCACCTGAAATCCGTACCTCCTCAGATTCGTGGAGTGATGCCTTTGAAGTACAAGATGGAAGATGTTGTGATCTCTCATCTCTACGGATCTTTACGGATAGATATCCCTAGGGATGTACTTTTTCTGGATAAGTGAATGGATGAATTTTGTATGAATGAATGAATGAATTTTCTAAATATTGAACTTCTTGACTATTTTTCTGAATAATCAGTGGGAATTGAGCGTGTTTTCGCTACACGCAAAGTTCCCTCTAATTGACCGGAAAATGACGAATTGTTTCCAGAAAAAACGGCATTACAATTTTTCTGGAAATTTGAGGGAAAGTGGTCATGGTAGCGCTCATGCTCATGGCATATACTCTTAACCCTATTTGTTTGTAGAGAGATTCCAACGCCCTCAATTTCGTAGTATGCTGTCCTAGCATTTCCAACTTTTCTTCTTCACTTTCCTGTTGTTTTTTCGGGAGTTACAGTCGAATAGAAATTTTTAGTAAAAATATCATACTTATTGCTATTCTGTGCTCCGAGACAATAAAAAAGTTCCTCCATTTGCCTAATGAGATTTTCCCATTTTCCGTCGAAGGAACTTCGAGTTAAATAACTTTAGGTCGAAAATACTTGAAAAATCCAATGCGGAGGATGAAGGGCGTGAAATTTCTTGTACGCAGCTCTTTGTAGTCTGTAACGAAAACTCGTGCTTCCTTTAAATTTGAGTTTCGCGCTGAATTTTCAAAAAATTCTGGAAAATTCAATAAACAAAAAAAAAACCTAACGTTGCTTGTATTTCACTTTTATTCTTTGTTCTCCTTAGTTGCTAATGCATTTTCAAAACATATTGCAATTAATCCTTTCATTTCCTGGTTTGTCCTAAATGCGTTAATTAATGTGATATTTCAGTACCAAGTAAATAATGTTAAATAAACTAGTTACCTACTTAGTAACGTAGCTTGTTGAGTTTACTGTAACTACGAGAATCGTATCTGTGATTTCTTCCTTGCACTTTTGCCGCTGCGCGAACAGAAATCATGGACGGCTTAGGATTAGGGCGTGGAAAACATCACTGGTCCTATTTGTGGTGGTTTAGCGTTCTCGCACGGAACTAACGCCATACTTTCGTGTTGCTGGCAAAACACAATCAACTCCGAATTTAGTGTATGTTGCTAGCTTCATGTTCCTACGAAATCCATGCACTAGAAATATTTATCTTTTCCTTCTTGTTTTTTTTGTTGATTTACGAATCCTTTCAAAAAAAAACTTTCTCATGTGCATTTGCCCTTCTGGAATAGTTCAGAACATCCTCACCAGTTATTGAGTAACCACCTTCGGAAGTAGTATTAATTGTCCATAATGCATTGATGCAGTGGATCTTCGACTTACTTTCGGATCCATTACCTTGCACCTTGCAGAAGCGCCTGCGTTCCTCACATGTGCCCTAAATTTTACTACTGGTGTCGTTTTGCACTTTGGCAGAAAGAGAAAAGGATTTTTTAGTGAGAATATTTATTGGATACAGTGGTTTGACTACGGCACACCGTAAGTTCTACGTAACCGGAGGATTCCCTGTATGTGAAACGCTTGTCAGCTCGCTTGAGCATAAGAGAACTGTGAGTTCAAAGGGATTGAGGACCTCAGCATTGAGAACATCCTGGGCAGAGTAACCACTATTTAAATTCAAGGCATATTTACCGGGATTTATTCTTTAGACGAATCAACTGTACTATGTAGATCATCAGTAATTGGAAAGAGCTATGGGGAAGATTTCCAGCCAACTGCGTAGGACTTGGAACGACAACTAGTTTCGTATTATACGTCACAAAAATAGTTTCATCGAGGAGGACGCTTCTCTCTGGATTTAGAATAGGAATTTCGAAGAAATACGTTTTCTAGTCCACGATGAGCTGAGCAAAATTTCTTTCAAAAACAACCGACCGAACTTTGATGTTCAATTTTATCTCCTACAAAGCGGATGAACCCGAATTTTCGAAATCAATCAGTATTTCTCATGGATTTTTAGCTTAGTCGTTTCGAAAGTCGTAAAATTTCGCTTTGCACCGCTGTTCTAACGGATCTGCCTGCAGTAATTCCTGTAAACCCAGGAATTCGTTTTTTAATCCAACTCTACAGTGGTGTTAGAGCTGCAGAGCTGCTTCTGAAGATGTACTGAGTCATGCAGTCATTAATCCGGTGTTATATATCTTTTAATTTTTCAAAATCTTATTTGTATAAACAAGTAAATTCAATTTAGAAAACATAGTCTAAAAAAACACAAACAACATATAATATTAGATCAATCACAATATCGACACTTTGTCTCAGAATCAATCAATAATAGGCCTAGTCAGTGTGATGTTGCAGTTGTCTTCCAATATAATCCCAAAGAATATCAACAGTAAACAAATTACAATAAACATTTCTTGATATAAAAAAATACTTTCAATCATTTTTACCTCGTTTTTGAGAAAGTTTCGACGTCCCTCTTTCAAAATCTCTCACACTATGTTTTATGTTGTTGAAAAATGGCATTATTTACCGAATAACTCAATACAAGCACCTGCCATTTTTGGTTTACTAGGATTTTTGGTCAGCTTATCTGCTTTGTGTTTTTATGGCTATCATAGTCATTTATTACATTATTTCTATTTTTATTCCATGAAAAAGTGCATGTAAATGAAAAATCACCATTAATTCTCACCTACATATGTATAACAACCTTTTTTCCTCAACTTTTGTGTTTTTTATATACAAAGTTTAAATTTCTGAACGTAACTGGGCGAAATTCAGAAGATAAGTCCATCTATGAGTTTGTGAGAAGACCAAAATCAATTAGATGTAAAAGGATTGGGGACTGTTTGCATTTCAAGCACTACTACTATGTACTGTTCAAATGTTCTTTTTAACTACAAACCCACTAATGTTTCAAATATTATTTTAGTATTTTGATTATGCACATACAATTTAAAATTATTACTTCAAAACGTTACATTCTGTGTAAATTTATCCATAGTTATCAGAACATTTATGTAGAATAAGGAATAATACGATTTGTTTTATAGGAAAACATTTCTGAGTTCATCCATCATAAGTAATAATTGAAAAACCTCTCCACATTTTTAAGAGGCGAAGGTTTAATCAATCAAAGTTTTTCTTCAACGCTGGTTACACCCGTGAATGTGAATCCATGATGAAATTTGTACGTCTTCGAAAGTTCAGAAAGAGGAGGGGAGAATTCAATTATTCAGCCTCGGCCTCTGATGAATACGGTTCTCGGGAGCAAAAATAAACCAGCAGAGTGCTTCGAGCATTCTTGTTTGCGAAAAAAACTAACAAGTTTTTTCTTCTTCTTCTTCTTGAATTTCTTACTACGAGGTTCATGGTGGACTACACTCCGATATCACTCGTTAAGATATCTTCCGTCGTTTTTTTCTGACTTTTTACCTTGTTTCCAGTATCTTCAAAGAATTTTTCATCTTTTCTATCATCCTCTTCTTCTGAACCATCTTCCTATTCTGTTTTCACTTTTTCTAACGTTTTTCTTCTCAGAATTCTCAAAAATCAAAAATTTAGCAAAGACGAGGGAAATACCTCGATGAGCGGTTCTCGAAGCACTTATGCCCGTTATATGAACATGAATAGTGTATATGTAAGAAAATCTGCGACGGTTCTCGCTGATAGTATAATAATAAAGTAAATAATATGATAATTAAATCGATTGTTACGAAAATTTCTTTTATGGTAATTTTAATGAGGAAAAATCCATCTAAAAAAACCCCACAGGCACACGATTACAAAAAATTTACGAAGAATGTCAAGTAATTGGAAAAATTACATGGACAATTATTGTTCGGATTGTTCGTCCACTTTAGTAATTGCTGGCTGAATCATGTTTACGATTGTTGTTTGTTTGCGTCTCGGGAACCTACGATTCACTAATATACTATGTATGTCATGTGGTGTTCTACGAATTCGGGAAGAGTTCTGAACCAGGGCAGCTTTACTGTGTACTTTTGCAAAACGCATTCTTCCGTTTTCGAATTGTTTCTCCTCGGCGAAAGCGAATAACATTAAGTGCACAAAGTCGAGTCGAGAGCGAAATTTTACTGCCTTAATTAGCTCAGCTCGATTTGAAAAAAGAAATGCACTTTTTCGAATACACGCACAGAATATTCAAGTCCCAGTAGATATGGCCTCAATTCTTTACTACTATTCTCTCTCTTTTCAAAAACTGATGTATGATTTTCTGGAGAAGTTCAAATGTTCTTCGAAATGCAGGTTTTCCTTAGCTTTCCCCGGCTTTTGCTTTCATTATTGATTTTTCTATGACTACGATTCAATTACGGCGGTATTTTAATATTTTTCAAATGTGTGATTATTTCCCCTGATTTTATTTCCACCTTAATCTACACACACACGAATTAACGCTTCCGTATAAATATGTAAGCAAAAATGTTCTCTTAAAATTTGATCTAATTGATTAGGACCACCCCAGAATCACGTGCTGATCTGATCTTTGACCTAATCAAATCGAACAGGATAAATAGACGTAGTCAGGGGGCGCGCGATCAGCGCTCGTTTAGCGATGTCTGTCAAAAAACTGTCGGATTACTCGACTTATTCTCACCGCGTTCGTCGCCTGTCGTCATTTGAGGAACCGTTTGCGTCAAGATTACTTGAATTTACTTAATCACGTCAATCGCACATTTCTCTTAGTGTATCCGTCCTTTAGTTTACGAATTTCCCCTGTGTAAACTCGCTTTAAAAACTGTCATAGAGCTTCGGCATTGCGTTTTTTTCTCCTTTTCGGGATTACGGTGCACTTTCCCCTATGTTTTCCATCGTTGCGCAAACTTGATTTGAAAACCACCATAGAGGTTTGGGCGTTACTTTTCCATACTCGCTATGAATCATGTTAGTGGACTTTCTTTGTGTCATTCCAACGATGCTGGAATAGATGGCCATTGATTTATCATTCTCTCGTTTTCTTTTTCGTTCCTTTTTTTTCATTTCCTCATCTTTGCTTTTTCTCACGCTTACCGAACTTTATATTTTAGGACAACCTGATTTTCGTTGCTAGACGCAAATATTCGCCGTCGTCGTAGTCGTATCTTTTCCTGAGGATACATCATGCCGGTATGGTTAACAATTTCACAAACAATTTTTACCAGCAATTTTTGCTATTGTTAGATAAGTGGACATAAAAAGGGTTCAAAAAACTACGGATTTACGGATAGTCGAATTCAGTTGATATCTTATCCATTATAATATTTGATATATTTACATTTAAGTTGTTTGTTATTCATTTATCATTGTTGTTTTCGCTAGTTTTTTTTCAGTATTTTTGCTTACAGACTGTATATCGTTACTGTTTTACCGTACCACTATTAACAAGAGACAGTTTTACGGTGAAGCCCACCGTAAGATAAAGTGTTTCTAACGAAATAAGGCAAAACAGATGAATTTTACATTTATTTGTTCGTAGAAATTCCAGATCATTAGTTACGATCGTATTTAACATCCTTTAAAGTTCATTCTGAGCAACTGCCCACATAAGTCGCGGAATCGTGTTCCTGTGTTTATGTAATCAAGAAAATTATCTGCATTATCTATATGAGTCCATCCTCAAAACCTTCAAATATGACTTCAAGATAAAAAAAAAAGTTTTAGGATGAGTCCTTATTCCGTAATTCACTAATATTTTACTTTATTTCGTTATTCTCGGTACGCATTGAAAGAATTGCATTATACCTAAAAATGATCAATACAACCGTCATTCAGATGCTATAAGAAGAGAAATGGATGGATGAATATGCCGGATGAAAGTCCTTAAAAACAGAATTGACGATTCAGGGATCTCTCCACGAAAAAAAGAAAGGGTTAGAAGTGTAGATCACAATTTTCACACAATCACGACCACAATCACGAGAATCACGCTCAATTCCTTCAATTGTCTTGAAAAATGGGCTTGAGAATGTGCCGTTGTCGATAGAATCTTCCTACGAGACACCTAGCAACGTGGCACACACGCGAGCACAGGCATAGTGGAGGCGCAGCGGCAACAGGCCATTTTCCGCTTCCTCTTAGATGCGCTGCGCCGCGGGACCTGCGTACTACATCCCTGACACTTTGCTAGGTCGTAGAGAAATTCGATCGAAAAGCTCAATTCTCACGCATTTTTTTGAGATAATTGAGAGGGGGAATTGAACGTGATTGCGCGCACTCGTGATCTACATTCCTAATCTCATCTTTTAGTGGAAAGATCCCATCATCACCAATTTTATGATACGCTGCCTTTAACAGGCCACGGTCCGAGAAAGTCTATCCATCCAAGTTCTGGACTAAGGGCGGCACCATAACCGTAGAGTTGTTGAAGACGTTTTCAGTTTTCTATGAGTTGTAAGCATAAGTCTCGATCCTCCATCCACCAATTCAATAATTTTCTTCATTATTTTTGCTTACAGACTGTATATCGTTACTGTTTTACCGTACTACTATTACTGGTATTAACAAGAGACAAGTCAAAACAACAGTCAACAGACAGTCCGCACAAAAAAGTCACACTACATAAATCTCAACAACTAACATCGTTCACTCTGTGTTTACTGCTTCAAAGTGAGCGTTTCCACACTTTCCTCCGTTTCCTGCTCTCTCCTAGCTTTACCGCAGGAATATTTTTCGTCTCGAAGTAGTTAATTTCGGGAGAGGAGCACTGAGAAAAAACTCTCAAAGAAAACGGGAAAATGAACAGGAGTTTAATCTAGGTTTTGAAAAATATTTCTTTTAATTTCGAAGATCAAAGAAATAAAGAATACCGCATTACCTATGGAATGACCCTATCCATACACAATTAATCGAATTGTTAAAAACGTGTTGTAACCTGCAAATTAAAGGGAGAATCTCCTCTCGCGTTTTCCTTTCCTCTGAAACGTTTTCTCTCATTACTTTTCGTTGCCTTCTCTATTGTTTTCCAATGTTTTTTCATTAATTTTCAACTTAATTCATAACTTAATTCTTCTATGTGCATAAAGAGAGTTCCTAGATTCTGTATACGAAGTCTCACTTTAGTTCTTTAGCAGCTTCGGTGAGTTTCGCCTTTAACTCTTTTTTATCCAATTTTTTTCCTGCTCATTCTACCGTCATTTTCTCCATACGCGTCAATGCGTCCTTAATTAATTTCATTTATCAGGCAGTTAACGCGTAGGGCGATGAAATCCTCTCAAAACTCCTACATCGATCCAGTTCTCTTTGTTTTTCAGCAGCGACTTTTTTTTCCGGTGCTTCCACCCCAATCTCTTCCTATAATTAGAAATTATTGCTATTTTATAGAGATGTAGACCTGCTGTTAATTTTTCAATGCAAATTTAAAGGCATCACCCCACGAATCTGGGTTGGTACGGGTTTCAGGTGGGTTATGCCTATACGAGGTCGTAGATTGCGGAGAAGAGGTTGATTCCGTCCATTTCTTCCTAATTTCCCTTAAAAACGGCCCGGAAGATGCGGCACATGGCTCCAATACAACTCTTCGAAAAAAAAGAGCGCCCCGGAACGCTCGAAGCCGCTTCTTCCGGGCCGTTTTTTACAGCAATTAGGAAGAAATAGACGGAATCACCCTTTTTCCCACAATCTACGCACCGGTATAGGCACTACCCACCTGAAACCCGTACCACTCCAAATTCGTGCGGAGATGCCTTTAAGTATTTCGAATTTTTCTCAGTCTGTTCAGAAGTATCTCATCTTTACAAAATCAATTTTTTTTTCTATTTTCTCCTTTTCTCCGGATGACAGAATCATAGAAAGATTCCTGATACTTGATCGTTACACTTCTGAAAACTCTTCTTTCACATTAAACTAGGAATGAATTAAGAGAAGACACTAATGTCTTCATTTCTCTTAAGTGAATGTGGCATCTCTATTGTTTTGTGTTTTTTCTAACAATATATCCTTTTCTTTTTCTTCCTCTGACCCTCAAGAAAATGCTAGCTGCTTAATGCTTTTTTTCATAGTACTTCGTTGCTGTATTATTACTGCATAAAATCACTATTTTACAGTATTTCATTATCTTTTTTCATGAATTAAAGCAACATATTTTTGCACTTTTTGTGTACATATGTAACTGTGGAACTTGTGAAAGAACTTAATTTATAATCGTTAAGTTATTCATAGCGAAAAAAATGAAACAAAGTGTGGTATTTTTCGCAGTAAGAGGTGTAGTCGGAACATTAAGAAAAGTTGACATGCTCAAGGTTTCGGTTCTGGGGTGAGATAAAAATAACAAAGTGCAATAGAAGACTCATTCACGTCCCATTTCTGTCCGATTTCTATAGAGAATTATTCTTTTTTTAGTCTATAATAATGTTTAGTATTCTGTGGTCCTTGGACTCTTACTACTAACACCACCGTGAGCGGTCGGTAGCTACTGCCTTCCCTCACGTATCTTCGCATCAGTCGCCTGGACAACCTGATGCTCAAATACTAGTCCATCATGCTGAATCTCCGGATTGGTACTATCAACTGCCGCACCCTGAGCTCCAGGACAAGAATTGCCGCGTTGGAAGAGGCCACAATGGAGGTACCTTTCGATATAATCGGATTATGCAGTACACAAAGAAGAGGATACGAAGTTTTAAAATTACAGCTAAGTGGTCATATGATTTTCTTTTCCGACTCAACAGGGTTTCTGGTCAATAAGAAATGGATTAATTGCTGTTTTTTTCACCCTCTTTGTGACAGAGTCTCATACATCGACATTCTCACAAAAACCAGCCGCTTTCGTGTAATTCAAGTGTACGCACCAACGACTGACTATGCCGACAACGAATACGCCGATTTCCTTCAAACTGTTTCTGAAGCACTGCTATCACGCTTCCAAAGTCCTCCACAAATTAGATATTCCACATACAAAGTTGTCGTTGGAGATTTCAATGCTAAAGTCGGATGTGGAGAATTGGGAAAGAACTTTATAGGGCCATATGGTCTAGGAACGCGCAACCGAAGAGGAAACACATTGGCTAGTTTCTGTTCGGAAAATGAGCTTTATCTGATGAATAACCGCTTCCCAAAAAGGCTTACCAGAAAATGGACATGGATATCTCCTAATATGAAAACAAGAAATGCCATCGATTTTGTTTTATCAACGAACCCCTCCATTTTCCTTGACGTGGACATCATCGGTCGGTTCCACTTCGATAGTGATCATCGGCTCGTCATGGCAAAAATTCGTCTGCCGTCTCAATTCCATTACTTTCGAAATAACTCCAAGTGTAAGACAGTTTTCAATAGATCTATTTTCCGTTCTACTTTAAAGCAACTCGCAACTACCGCCGATCTAAGTAATTATGAGCAACTGAAAGCTACAATAAAAATAGCCGCTACTGTTGCTACATCCAGGACAAAAGAGACCCACATTTCCGATACGACAAGAAAACTGTATGAAATTCGACATCGACTTTTACATGAACAGTCTGCTAAAAACGCTGTGGAATTTTCAATTGTCAGCAAAGCACTGCGGCTCTCTTTGAAAACAGACATCGAGCAGAAACATCTGATGCGATTACATCAAGCAATCTCTAGAAGTGTTAGCCTTCGAAGAGCTCTACAGGCGAACCAAATCTTCACAAGAACATTGACACAACTGAGGAAAGAAGACGGCTCAGTCGCGAGATCTCCTGCTGACGTCGCCAAAGCAGTCCAAGAATTCTACAGCCAGTTATTCTCCTCAAAAAGATTACCTGCATCAATTCCATGGTATCAACTTGACGATGTGCCACCAATCCTAGCAGATGAAGTAAGCCGTGCGGTGAAGAAAATGAAGCTAGGAAAAGCGCCAGGACCAGATTTGATCACTGCCGAATCACTGATAACGGGATATGATGTGGTCAAAGATTCCTTGATCAAACTTTTTAATGACTGCCTTGAGAGAGAAAAGCTTCCGATTACGCTTTCCGATTCTTCAATACTGTTGTTGTTTAAAAAAGGGGAACAACTTGATATCAACAACTACCGTCCTATTGCACTGTTGTCCGTCATATATAAGGTATTTAGTTCGATCATTTTACAAAGAATGATGGCTTCCCTAGAAATCAACCAACCCATCGAACAGGCTGGCTTTCGACGCAACTTTTCCACTTTAGATCACATTCACGTCATTAACCAATTGGTAGAGAAAAGCCTTGAGTACAATTTTCCGCTGTACATAGCTTTCGTTGACTACTCGAAAGCGTTTGATTCTGTGGAACATAACATGATATGGACGTCACTACATCGACAAGGAGTTCATCCAAAGATAATTCGTCTTCTTTCGAACATCTACACATCTGCTTCTGTAACATTTGAAATATGTGGTAATCAAGTTCCTATCAACGCTAGACGAGGTGTTCGACAGGGAGACCCAATCTCTCCCTCCCTCTTCACTGCCGTTTTGGAAACCGTCTTCCGTAGCCTAGATTGGAGAAACAGAGGTATCAACATAAATGGGCTCCGTTTAAGTCATCTCAGGTACGCTGATGATGTAGTTCTCTTCGCGCACAAACCACAAGAACTCGAATTAATGCTACAAGAAATGAGCGACAAAAGCCAAATTGTGGGACTGAGAATGAATTTCTCTAAGACTCTTGTCATGACCAATTCCGAAGAAATACCGATCTCAACTGATGGATCTCCTATACATTACTGCAGCAACTTTGTTTATCTTGGTCAATGCATATCCTTTGATAGGAATCTAACAACTGAGCTAAATAGGCGAATTCGCTCTGGCTGGAACTCATTCAACCGATTCCGTTCATATTTCACAAATAGAAGGTTTCCAATGAAATTCAAACGTCGACTTTATACAAAATGTGTGGAACCTTGTCTCCTCTACGGCTGTGAAACTTGGGCTACAAGAAGCAAAGATCTCAAGGCGCTACAGATAGCTCAACGGCAAATAATGAGAAGAATGCTCGGTGTAACTCTTCTTATGCATCGTACGAACTTGTGGCTGGAAAATACTGCAAAACTCCCAGATATCAGGGCTAGAGCGATTGAAAGAAAGTGGACATGGGCCAGAAAAATGTGTACTGCAAAGGACAACCGATGGACGAAGATGATTACCGAATGGAGACCATGGATTTGGAAACGACAAGTTGGCCGACCAAAAACAAGATGGAGAGATTCGTTCGTATCGGACTTTGGAGAAACATGGATGCGAACCGCTACTACTGATGTGAGCAGATGGAGACAAAGCATGCAACGACACATTGTAACATTGTGATATCGTTCAATAAATAAATAAATAAATAAAATTCTGTGGTCCTTAAATCTAACTAACTCTAACTTTAACATAAAGGCATCACCCCACGAATCGGTGCCGATTTCCGGTGGAGTATTCGTATACAGGATCGCAGAGTATTGAGAGAAGGGTGATTCCGCCCATTTCTTCCTAACTGCCGTAAGAAAACGGCCCGGAAGATACGGCTTCGAGCGTTCCGGCGCACTATTTTCCACAACGAGTTCGATTGGGGAGCGCCAGCTTTGTGCAGCGCCGCATTTTCCGGGCCGTTTTTTACGGCAGTTTGAGTGAAATCGACGGAATCAAACCCCTCTCCATAGTCTCCCATCCTGTATACGAATACTCCACCTGAAATCCGCACGACCCCAGATTCGTGGGGTGATGCCTTTAACTTTAACTACTCACTTCAACTACCCTCCTTCCAATGGTCAACAACAGCTGTACTCTGCTGCTTTTCTCAAAGTCAACTGTGCAGCTCAACAACAAACCGGTCAGATCGATTTGTCTGCACAAGTTTTTCCATAACAACAACGTACATTGCTATATTTATCTATATCCAGCAAAAAAAATTGCTTCGCTGCCCATTCATTCAATGTCTATCGTCTGTCTATTCCCATCATTATTTCCTTTTCCTCTTTGCTGCAATTGTTTTGCTGTTCCTCCATCAAAACACCAAGATTACAACATCAATTATCGTTTTGTTTACACAGTATGGAACAGATTTGTACGTTGTGCCGCCAAAAAAGAACTAATCATGTTTCGTTTACTTTCGTTTTCGCGTCCTCTCCATATTTTTCTCGATTAAAAGCGCAGAGTTTGGGTAGAAAGGGGGGGGGGGGGAGGAAGAGTCGAAAATAATGTGATTTTTTCTAGAATATTTCAGTGATTGGAACTAAGTGGAGTAAGTATAAGTGGAGTGAGGGACTGCTATTGGTGATATTTCCTTTGCAGGAAAAAGCTGTGGTGTACATATTATTGTTTACTAATTTATTAATTCGCTCGTTCACCACAATCAATAGGGATCCCAAGAAAACAATAATAGTTCAAATTTTGCAAGAAATTGGTACCGAATCTTTATTTCAAAATTTGTCATCTATATCTTTTAACTTTTTTCCGTAAATTAAGTAAAATTTATTCCTAAAAAAAATCTAATTCTTCCGTTTTGGAACGCTTCTATTTCTTCTATACAGAACGTTCTTCGGAAGAGGTAAAAGTTCGAAAAAAAACTTTCCAGACGTTTATCCGCGTGTTTTTTGCACCGTGACTTAATTAGTGAGTTAATTAATAGTTAATTTTTACGGTTGTTTTCACCACTTTTGAATAAAATTTTCATCGTTTCATTTCTCTTCTAGGTCAGCAAGTTAAGTTAAAGATGATGTTCTATTTTACAGCTAAGTATGGAAAGATAACAGCTCACCTGAACACATGTTATCAACTTACGTATGCATTTCAATTCGCATCACAAACGAAACAATGACAAAAAGAGAACTGTATTTTTTGTCCCAGGAGGAAATGTTTTGTTGCTCGAAATAAACTAATAAAGAAAAATAGAATCTGGATGCCCTGAGAACTATTTCGCACCACTAATCTTTATCGTTTTTTAAAAACCAATCTCGAAAAACCGAAAACGTCCGATTTTGAAATGTTCGGCATTAACGCACGACTGAACGTTGTGAATGTGATGTTCGACGGCAGAAAGTGGCATTTTTACTTCTTCTTCCGCATTTTATTTTTCCGGTTAACTTTCCAACCAGTTATATTCCTTTGCATACAACATAGTTTTTCTAAAGAATGCTGGAAACTGAAAAATACTGGAAAAGAGATTTTTTGTGCAGATATTTTGTTTGAATTTGATTTCGTGAACAAAATAGAATATGACATAGGTCAGATAACCTTGAACAATATATTATTATGTATTATATATTTATTATGTATTATATTAAACCCGTATATGCTTCCATACGAAGGAAAAGAAACACTTTTAAAGGAAAAGAAAGTTATTCGAGCTTAGAATTATACTTGCTATTCTTTCTCCCACGGTCAGTAGTATCCACTCACTTGCTGACATTTTCAGTCTTTTCATTCTTTCTGCAGTCATTTTCAGTCTGAATAAGAACTATTGTAGTTATTTTAAGGATGAGCGTTCACCGCCTTTCCTCAAAATAACTACAATAGTTCTTATCCAGGAATATGCGGAGAAAAAACCGCCTTCTTCATGTCATTACATTCCATTCATCATGATTGCTGCATGAAAAAAATCAAAGAAGACCGTAGAGTGAATCAAACCACAAGATCTTCAAATACCGTTATCGCTGCTTCTCTTGTCCCACTCGTTCCCCTGCAGCTGGTTTGTCCGATCTTCATGTTTTGAGTTTGATGACTCGTGCAGTCCTAGGTGTTAGCTCCAGTCGCTTTCAGTTCCTGCGCTTGTCGCTGAAACCATTTCATGTGTGCCTCGATTGATCTCATGAACATTAAAGGATGCGTTATTGATTTTTAATCATTTATGCAGGGTGGACTTCCGAATCCATTCTTGCTTTCTCCTTCTCTCTTTTTCCCTCTTGGTTCCGTGAAACGAAAAGCATTTAGCATCACTTTTAGCGAAAAAAAAGAGAAAGAACTCAAGGTTATACTGTTGATTAATTGATTAGTTGACTGATCGATACAATAAATTGATTAGATTTTAAGTTTCCATGTATAAGTGGTATTATTTTTTTTAAAACGACTCACTCAGATGAGGCGTACAAATGTTTGGAAATGGTCGTTCATACCAAAATTAGAATCAGTTTTTTCTCGCATTGTGGACATCGTTCAGTCAATGATCTCGCCACCTGAGACTAAGATTTTTACTCTTCCTATATTATTCTGGAACCGCTCAACCTACGTACATCATTCACCCCAAATCGTTTTAAGCCTCGAAGTGCATGTCGATCAAGAATAAGCGACCCCCGCATCACAATCCGGCTTTCTCCTCGTCGTTTTTGTGGGAATTGATGCCTCCGAATGCATGCATGTTCCTGGATCCGAATTACACTCTATTCTGTTGTGATCTCTCCGCCTATGTTTCCGATAGCAGACCGGAGACGGTGAGGTGCTCGCTGTGGGTTTGTCCTTGGTACGGGAATCGTCTCACAATGATACGGTGATAGTCATGCACTAGCGACTAAAAATCGCAAACTCTTCAAAGTAATCTCTCACGCGTTGTTGCATCATCGGTCAGTGTACATTCCGGTCGAAATGTTTTGTGTCGGCGAAATGTCACCGAAATGTATAGTGAGATACATGAATGACCGTAAAAACACAGATCAATTCGCTGAATCCTGCACACTGATGAGGACTAAGTCCACAATGGCCAAATTTGAGACGGTATTCGACCTAATACGAGTAGTAGTTATCGTATCGGATTAATTTTGCCGTTATTCCTTCAGTTACAAGCAGCATTCCAAGGAACACTCGTACTCGTTGTCATCTCTCTATTCTTAGAAGTCGATGGGGACGTAGTTCACGAACATCGCAAGGAAGATCTGCAGCTCTCATCACCAATTTAGGAATTTGAGGCATTGGGAGCTATCAATCATCAGGCATCTGTACGGTCGACGTCTGCCGATTCACGTCCGAGACAATAACTTACCCACGCTTCCGCGAAATAAGGGTTGAAGTAAGGAATATTCCGCTAACTGTTAGTTAAGCGTTAGCGGAAATATCCTTGATTTTGTGAGAGAGTGAAGGTTAATTTGTTGGTTTCCTATTAGTGTACCTACGAGGTTTTTAGATGGAACCCTTATTGGCCTGTCGTCTCGGATTCTTTGTGATGTAAATGAAAGTGTTTGTTATTTTGTGTGTAGATCAAACCATTTATATATGCTGTAGCTGGTGATCCACACAGATACGCATTCGTTGTTATTCTGACCAGCGAAAAGTGCGTGCTACCAGCGGGTGTACATCCGGTGGAACACTGCGTAAGGATATTTTCAATGTATTTCGCTTCTGTTTCCACCACGTAAGAACGGTTCCCGGAACAATGACCCAGGATAGTGTGGCACTTGACGGAACAAACGTGAGATTGTTCTAATCAACCTCTATTCAACCCCTAAAGACTTCGAAGAAGCCGAAAAGTGAGGCAAGTAAAATGTTCCTCAGGCAAGTAAAGGGCTCCACCTAAGGACCTCATAGGCACACTAATAGAAAAAGCATAGACAGACACGAGAACGTTTGAAACCATTTTCTTGGACGTGCTTTGGCCAATTTTGTACGAACGATACGATGCCTCTGAGTGCCGTTGATGCTTCAACGTCCTGGATTTCGTGTAAGAGAAGTCGTTCACTTTCATCGTGGTGGTCGTAATCTACCACAACCCTAACTAGTGGAATGATCATATTATTGGGAATTTCAGCCGAACGCTGCCGTTTGCTTGTTCAAGCGACTCTTCAAGAGAAACCATGTTTGTCCGCTTCCTCTGGAGTACAGTGGCAAAATTTTTCTCCAAGTATTTACTTATTCTCACCGGTCCGGAAATACGAGAAACACGGAAACTTTCTTAAAACTAGTTTATCATGTTAGGGTTCCCATGTTTGTTTACCTTTTCCCTATTTCCCCTCTTTTTACTTTCTGTGTATATTCTCATTTTGTTAATGGAAATCCTTAGTGATCGATTATTTTATCTATCTATAATATCTCTAATATTAGTGAGGATGTTTAAGCAATTAATCTGAACGAGTGAATGAATTCACGAGGAAGCATCGAAGGAATGAATTGAGGGAATGAATATATCTGTGAATGAGCATATAAGTAAGTTGTTAAGCAAATATATTATGGAGTGCATGAACAATGAACTAGTTAAGAGAATATTAGATGAGCGAGTGAATAGGTTAATAAATGAATGGTGGATGAATGTGATGTCAGAGGAACCTGAACTGCGTTGGATCACCTGTATTACCTGTACTCCCGTTGTTCATCAATTTGCTCGAGCGGGCACCAGTAATACTTCCACTTGTCCCGATCGCGCGCAAGTGTTGGCCAGTGGCATCTCTTCTAGCGAGGGATTCGAAGAGCATAGTAATTTTCTTTGAAGGACTTCGTAAAGAAGTCTGACCATCGGGTCGACATCCATCGACCAGTCGCTGACGGCTCTGATCCAACATTTGTTGTTAAGACTGATACCGTGTCCGGCCCACCTAATTTCGTTTCCCTTGGCATATACGGCAGCGTCTCTGATCGATCTCTAATCTTTAATCGGTGATGTAGGAGGTAACTTTATATCCCTTCTTTCATTTGTGTACAGCGGGTTACTCCTTGCATCACCCTTTCAATTCCGCCTTCTATGACTCTGATCGCATTTTCCTCTTGCCTGCGAAACGTTCTCGTTTTCGAAGAGTAGGTCAAAGCAGGAAGAACGTTGGTGTTGAATAGGTGAGCACGGAGCCGGATGTTCTTGCTCCTCTTCACTACATCCTCGATGCTCTTGAATGCTTCCCAAGCCGCTCGTTCTCTTCTGCCTAGCTAGGAGATCAGGTCGTTCATCATGTTGATTTCCTGACCTACATGTACATCTAAATATACATAGCTGAAGCATTCCTATATATTCTTTCCGTTGAGGATGAATATTCCATCAGAAACCCACCCGTTCCTCATAAACTTGTCTACGTTGTATTGTCATCGTTGCATTGTCTACGTTCAGCTGAAGACCGATCTTTTTACACGTTTCGTCAAATTCGGCCAACATTCTTTCCGCCTGATTGATGCTTGATGTTATAAGAACGATGTCATCAGCGAAAAGAAGATAGTGTTAACGCCGGCCATCAACTTTCACTCCCATGTAATCCCATTCCAGTCCTCGTATCGCGTTCTCGAGAGTGTCTATGAATATTTTGGGTGAAATTATGTCATCCCAACGAACCTCTCTCTTCACGTCGATTATGACACCATTGTAGAATGGGGAGATTTTGGTCGTGAAGCTGCTATAAAACTAATAGATTATCCAGAAGTGCGAAAGTTCGAAAGAAGCTTTCTTTGAATCTTGGCTTAGAGATTGCAACTTGTTGATAGTCGAATTTAAGCAACAGCCAAGATTGTAAACAAAATTTATTACGGCTAACGTTTCGGCCTTATCGCCTTTGTCAGAGCCTGGAAAGTAAGAACATTTGCAATATATCTTTTCAAATGCCTCATCCAGAACAAGTCATCATCCCCTAGGATATTACACCCGGAAACAAAAACCAAAAAAGCCCAAATCGTTGTGCCTACCTTAGTAGCCGCGTTGCCGTGATGTTAGCGGATATCCGCGTGGTGCTATCGCTCCGCTGATACTAATTAAGATGCGACCCGCATATGACCCCGTAGATCAAACCCGCAAAGGTCTTGATACAGAGCCAGCTCATTGGTCACGGCTAAGCACTCTTCCTTTCTATTCATTTTTGGACCTTTTGCATTTATCCAAAACGCTTCTAAAGTTCTGCGAGCTATAATTTCGGGTTCGTACGATAGAATTGTGACAGCTATGCAGAAAGGAGCGTTTTCATTACATTGTCTGCGGTGAACTCCGAGGGGAGTTGCTGCATTCGATTGTTTCATCCCCCTTAGATGTTCTTTAATGCGAACACAAAAGGGGCGCCCTGTTTCGCCAATGTATTGGTCCCCACATGTTTTGCACGAAATTAGATAGACTACACCAGAGACCATGCAGTCCCCTTCCTTGGGACAAGGCGACAACGCCGAAACGTTAGCCGTAATAAATTTTGTTTACAATCTTGGCTGTTGCTTAACAGATTATCTTTAGGTATGGAGTAGGGAGACGCTCTGGTTGTCCAAGGCGTCCATGACAGCTTAGGTCTCAATTGTATCAAAGGCTTTCTTCAAATCGATGAAAGTAAGACAGCGCGGAATCTTGTACTCTCGCGATACTTCTATGAGTTTTGAAACCGTTTGTATGCGGTTAATCGTATTGAACCCTTTTTGAAACCCGGCTTGCTCGCATAGCTGTCCTTCATCTAATGTTCTTTCTATCCTGTTTAGGATTGCATTTGTGAAGAGCTTGTAGATGACAGATTGTAAGCAGATCGGGTGATAGTTGCCGATGTCTTGTGGGTCTCCCTTCTTATAGAACAACACGGTCTTACTGGTTCTCTATTGCTTAGGAACCTTGCATTCCGACAGATGACGAGTGAATAGCTTCGCCAGTGCGTTGATGAGGACTGGCGGTAGGTACTTCAGTTGTTCAGGCTTGATTCTGTCGGGAACGGGCGAAGTACACTTCTTCACCTACCGTCGGATGGCGCGTCGGACTTTGGAAGGAAGGACCTTTGGAATGACATGTCCATCTTCACTCAGATGGTGAGGAGGCAGGTGGACGAGGCTATCGAAGAGATCTGAGTAGAAGTTGTAAATGACCTTTTGCATCCACTTCTTGATCCTGTAGTTGTTCCATCTGTGGTCTGTAGAGCAGTCATTATCGTTTTACGATCGGCGAAGATCCGACGTAGCGAATGGTCTGTCCTGCTCCTGAAGCTTCAGCCAATAATCCTGCTCTACCCTCTTTGAGATCTTCTTTTATCGCCTCTCTGCAAAGCCTTGGGAGCACGGACGTGAGTTCTTTGTTGCCTGCAGCTCGTACAGCTCCACGCCGACGTATCAGGAGCGTAAGCGACGAAGATTGTCAAAGCTGGCGTTGAACCACATCTTCACATCCGTTAACGTCCAATTCGGGTTGTAAGTTGTTTGAAAGAGTCGATGTTCTTTGCCATATTCGTGTTGACGCGGACACCAACTCCACCAACTCCTGTACTCTCGCATGTTCCTAAGAACAGTTCTTCTCCAGTGTCATACACGACGTTTAGTTGATCGCGTCGCCTCATCTCGGTCAGTCCGATGACGACGTACTTAAACTTCCTGGCTTGCATCATCAGATCTTCAATGGCCGCGTCCAATGCAAGCGTACGTGTGTTATAAGTACAGATCGTCATCCTAGTTCTTTTCCATCCCGGTAGCCTACATGACTCCTGCAACACAGTCTTTTCTGGCGCTACCGTAGGCTTTCCTCCGGATTCAATAAACTCTTTTCCATTTTTGTGTTTTGCATAAAGGTTTAAAACCTATAGGCAGATACCAAACCTGTAATTCCATGAGTTTTTGGGAGAACGTTGCGTTCTACCGGAGTGGACATGTGGAGCTTATTTGTTGGAGGCAACTCCAAAGCGCTTCCCTTGCGCCTCCCAATCACTTGATTGCAGGCTTTTGGCTGGACCGACGTGCGGGACACAAGAATGTCATGAATCAGTTCTGGCTCAGCAAAAATAGGGAGCCCATCCCCTGAATCCGCCCGCGTGTCTCTGCAGGCACAAGGTCGCTTTTGGTCCGCGATTAGCCCCCTAACCGCCACCCGGGGACGCACCACGTAGCCTCGCTACTAACCGGCTGTGATCTCTCTAATGAGGGAGATCCGTCGCTGCGTTGTATATCTATGAATATACTAGTTTGGTACTCACTTGTTCTCAGGTTGTTTTTCGCGAACGAAGCGTTAGTAGTCGGCGACGGATGCGTTTAACCGATTTGCGTGCTGCAGCGTGCTCTCTTTCTCTTCTTGAAACATACACTGCTTCTTCTTTCTATTCTGAATCAATTCAGTGAGGACACGGTTGCACACCTTTGCCGTTTATAATTTCAATGGAATTAAACATGTAGTACTTTTCTAACTTCTTCATGTTTTATTCATTGTAGGAAGGGAGAAAAATCACTAACTAATTTTTTTCGAAAAAACAGTTTGAGTACATCTCATTTTTCCTTTCCTCTTGTACTACTTATGTACAAGAAGTTAATTTTAAATAACTGCTTTCTCGCTTACGGAGGCCTTAACCTGGTATTGCTTCAATGCCATCATCGTGCGTTATCGTCAATGCACTTTTCGCTTTTTTCGCGGTAAGAAACCCATAAACGTGTAGCTCCGATAGCTGCTTCTCACCGGCCGATGGGATGACCAAGCACTGCACGTTTGAAGATTCTCCGCTTACTACGCCGCTTACTTTTAGCAATGAAGAGACTGGATATTCTCTCAAGGTAGGTAGGAGTTTTCATTGTGTTCGATTTCTATGAACAGTAAACGGATTTCGATGTTCACTCATCAAATCCGTGAATGGGGCTCTATAGACATTACATAGGCAATTTTAAAATATTTGGTATTTAGTATATTGCCATTATTAATATTATTATTGTCATTATTAGTATTATTATTATTACCATATTATAGATATACATTATTGGATATTTGGTTACTCATCCATTATCTTATTATTTTGTTTATTTAGATGCATCTTCCTATTATTTCATTTATTTTAGTTTGTCTTATCAGTGTTTAATTCGAATTCAGTTTCTTATTATTTTATTTATTTCAATTCATTTCTTTTACATACAGAAGTCACAGAAGGAACTTGTTTTGAGGCTTGCAGAAGCCTCAACGATATTTCTACTTTTCTCAATTTGAATTATCATCTTCATCATTTATATTAGCTATAAACTATACTGTCGAAATGAGTGAACTTTATATAAAGCTAAATTATTGCAAACGAACTATAAATTATAGTTCGTTTGCTATAATTTTCTTCTTTTTTTGTTCGCACAAGCGAACCTGTTTCTTTTCTTCAAACAGGTATTAATGTTTTCGCGAACAATCTCAGTTAATATGAGGATATATTTACCCATTCTCTGAAATTTAACCTCCAAATCTTGGCCACACAAACATATTGCTTTCATCGCTTCTTTCGCTTTTAATCCGACTGTTGCAAGGATTAGTCACTCTTACGATTGCGCTCGCACAGTAAACAGAATGGCTTCCGATCAAAGAAGAAATTCGATCAAATCAAAGTGATCAGAGATTATTGAGAACATTGAAAATTAGGGATCGAAACAGCGAAGACAGGATGAAAGCTCCAAATGCGAACCACGGAAATTGATTGGGTGTTACGTCCGTACTCACCACGCCCAAGCTTTATTTTGCAGATTTTTTTTTGAAAAGAAACCACTAAGTTCCATTTTTTACGACTAAATTTGAGCTATAAAATGTTTCTTTTCAACGTTTTTCCACCAACTCAGAACGTGAGTTTCTATGGATATGGAGTAGATAAGTTAAGTTCTATGGAGTAGACATAGTTAACAATTAACCTAGTAGCTAGCAGGATGTTTTAATTTTTTGCTTAATAAATAGCTCTATAAATCTTCCTTCCTAAATTACTTTGTCGTATAAAGTAGTAGCGACAGTATCTCATACACACAGAGGACTACCAAAAAAACTTTCAGTATCTTTATCTGAAAATTTTTTGAATATTTGAACTCGTTCCACCTATATTTCATTTTAAACTCTTTTTTCCTATTTCTCGTTATATTTTCATTCAAAAATGAAACGTTCCTGTGCAACTTCTACTTTAAAATGTTGTCTTCGTCAGCCGTAATTTACCCCAGTAGTTAGCGATTGACCTCGACACATTCAAGAAAAAAATCCCAAAATCAGAAGTTTACTGTCGATTATTCGGCCGGAAAAGATATAGTATTGAATTAGTTTGGAAGAAACTCGACCACCTCAAGCAGACCGAGGAACAGAATCAAAAGGAAAACTATTTGTTATCGAGTCATGAATAATATTCTTCTGTAATGTAATCAATGAGCTACAAACGAGGTAGACGATTTTTAAGTATTTTTGACTAGTTACTTTCAATATTGGTCATTCGTCATCAGGAAATTCTTCTCTGAACTATGTACTCTAAGAACAAAGTAATATATTAAAAATCCATGAGGATAAAACATTATCATGTCAAGAAAATTGAGGAAGTTAAGGGGGAAGTCATTGAGTAACAGGTTTGTCAGGTTTGGATCAATCCATGGAGTGCACATAAGTGCATTTCCGCTCATTTTCATGGATTTTTCAGGATGAAGACGGCGCAACATTGGACCTAAGCACCAATCACCGGCGCACCTGGGTGCACGTTTTCATAAGATGTCTACAGAATATGATTGGAGTGATCATCTTTATCCGGATTCAATGGATCACGGAGGAAGTAGGATTAGGTGACATTTTGGTGTTGTTTGTTATGTTGATTCATGCCAAAGATGCTCAATTTCTGCTTGTCTAGGTCTGACCATTGGTTTCATAGCCCTCGCAGCTTTAGTCTCGATCCTGACCACGATCACAATTGCTGCGTTTTGTACAGAACAGAGGAACGGCTTCTTTGCGACGGTGAGCTCTGCTTGTTTCTGGAACTCGGAACAATGTGTAGGTGTAGGAATTGCTGATTTCAGAAGAAAACAAATGCATTTGAAATTTTCGTTTGTGTCGTAGGAGAGCGCTAACGAAGATACACGTTATGATAACTTCAGCTTAAAGGCAGCTAGCACGAAATTGGCATAGCTGAGAAACCTGTACGAAAATATAGAGTTCAAGGTTAAGATAACGAGTATGAGCGCGTCCCCGCTGAATTCCTCCTAATTGTTCTTAGAAACTGCGTGGGAAACTGAGGTTGTTCCTACGAGGCAAGGTGGAGATGCCCCATCCTTGTACATGCGGCGCGTCCGTGAGCGAGCGGTCAAAGATCAATGAGATCTACTCACTTGCCTATCCAAGTAAAAAGAATGAATAGGCTGCTGAGAGAACAGGAATACCGGGTGGTCTTCTCAGTGGGACCTCACGTTCGTATGTAATGCGTTTCCCTTTTCTGGTAGATTCGTTCATGGGTATTTCCACAACTTTCAAATTTCCGATTCGTTCGTCAATTATTGTGAAGTTGCAATGTTCGTGAATAAATCCGTGTTAAACAGGGCGCTACTTCTCTACCATTATTACTTTTACTTTCAATTCAGTATACAATATCATCTCATCTCAATCGGTGCGACAAAATTGTGTTTGATCTTCTTTTCAGGATCATCACGACTCCAGCAAAAGTCTTTTTATGCTAGCAAAAGTGCGTTTTATTAAAAGCAACGAATCAGAAAATTGACGTATGAGTGTGACCCCGCTCAATTTTCCCAAATTGTCTCGGAAAAGGCGTGAGAAATAGCGTTTCTACGAAGAACGTGAGAACAGGACACCTTTGCGCGCGACACGCACTGAGCCAACCAATGGATAGGCTGCTGAGAGAATCGGAACATGTAGAGGAGTGGCGCGTTCTAACGTACCTCACAGGAACTAAGGTTGGTTTCACTCAATTTTCAAGGACGTCATTGAGGAATTGGGTGGGGCCACTGCCATACTCGTAATCCACCCTCCGAATTGTATATTTCTCATCAGGTCTTCAGTCTACGTTAATTTCGCGATAGGGGAACCGGAGCGTGACTTGAAGGTGTATTTTTGCAAGTGGTTGCGATCGAAGTGATGCTGCAGAGCTGTTACTCATTTTTGCAGTCCTGTTGGAGCTAGTGGGGGTCCCTTATCGCGACTGCACAACAGCTTACGCAAGAGCACAGGTTTCAGGTGGTTTGGGCTCGACTGTGTAAAGAGTTCTGATCCATTTTTTGTTTCTGTTAACAAATTCTGGACACAAACTGGAAACTTTAGCGCCTGGATTTCATTTAGAGGGTTGTACTCAGTGAAAATCGAAGTAAATCTTGCGGGTCCTGGTGAAATCCGGGCAGACGAAATGAACACTGACACATTTCGTTGAAGGGCACTAACCGCGTGATATTTTTAAAAATATGCGAAATACTACGGTAAAAGCTACAACACTCCTTCTACGCGCTGTTTGCAGCGTTGTGTTCGAGTTGGATTTTTGTCAGTGTCCAGATGGTGACCATGTGGACCTGGTACTTTCTTGGTTCTCCTAAAATTTCCATCAATTAGAGTGGCGATAAAAAAAATATGGGGAACGACTGCTTTTCTGTCTATTTCGAAGAACATACGTTTCAACATAGGGTCCCGTAATGCTTAACCCTAAACTTCAATCGAGGTTTATAAGTAGCTATGTGAGAGTTTTCGCTGTTCGATTCCTTCCACTAGTAGGTGGGCCCGGAGCAAGGTTTTTAAGAATAGCAACCAGACGTGCCCCCTTTAAAAACAAAAAAAAAAAAGTGGCGGCGTCTCTATTTGGGTGATATGTTCGTTCCGTGAGCGTGATGGGGCATCCGAGACCCATCCGTTCCGCATGAATATCGTCTTTTGTGGATTCAGCTGAAGACCGATGCATCCACATGTTTCGTCGAATTCGGTCAGCATTCGTTCCGCTTGGCTGATGCTAGGTGTTATCAGTACGATGTCATCAGCAAAGCGCAAATGGTGTAGCTGCCGACCATCAACCTTCACTCCATGTTGTCCCATTCAACTTTCGCATTGCGTTCTCGAGGGTGGCTGTGAATATTTTGGGTGAAATTGTATCACCCTGTCGGACCCCTCTTCACGTCAATGATGATGTTGTTGTAGAATGGCGAAATTCCGGTCGTGAAGTTACTGTACAACTCTCGAAGTACCTTTATGTACTGAGTAGGGACGCCGGTGTCCAGGCTTCCACGACTGCTTCCGTCTCAACTGAGTCGAAGACCTTTTTCAAGTCGATGAAGGTGAGACAGAGCGGCATCTTGCCCGTGTCCTCGTGGTTTCGACGTGTGTGGGTCGTGCTGTCCTTTGCCCTGCTTGCTGTGTGCCTAGTTTTATCTTTAGGATTCTTGTGCTTGTGTGCGGCGTGGCGTGGCGTGTTGCCTGTGTGGCTTTTAAGGTTGTGTTTCCTGTTTGCCTTGTTCCGACGTACGGTGGCCTCGCCAGGTGTTGTGGTCTGGCGGGGCTTTCGGTGTTTGGCTTTGTGGGCCGGGTGCCGTCGTTCTGCTGTGCTGTCGTTTTGGACGGGACCTTGGTCTGTCCTCCGTGGTGGGAGGTAGTGGGATGGCTGTCGAGAGTCGTGGGTTTTTCCCCCGTGGCTGTCCTTGGGTGGCGTGTTGGCGGCGCTCGGGTGCGGTGCTGCCGGCGCGGCTTTGGTCTTGCTGGCTTGGGCTCGGCGTGTTGGTCCCTGCGGCTGTGCTGTGCTGCGTTGCTGGTTGGACGGCGCCTTTGGTGGTTTACTCTGGGGGTGGTGGCCGGTGGGTGGTCTTCGCCGCTGCGTGCGTTTGGTGCTTCGGCTTTGTTGGTTCGGGGCTGGCTCCGTCTTTGTGCGTGCCTTTTTTGTGTGTGTTTTTTCTCCTCGGGTCTCCCGTGCGTGGGGTTGCTGTTGTGTTTCCCTGTGCCGTGGTGTCGGGTTGGTGCTTTTGTGTGGGTCTCGGCTGCGTGCTTTGTTGGGGTGCCTGGCGTGTTCCTCTCGCAGACGCCTGGTGTGTTGTTGTTGTTTGGTTCGCCCGTGTTCGTGTGGGTTGGTGGGGGTGTTGTTTTGGGCTTCTGCGCGTCGTGGTTTGGCCTGTTTGTTTGTGCTGGCTCCTGCCCCGTCCTGCGCTCGCCCCCTTTTTTGGTTTTAAACCCTGGGGGTTGGCTGGTTGTCTGTGTGTTTTTGTTGCCCCCCCTTCCCTCCGTTCCTGATGTCAGAAATCATAAGTCCCAGAAACACTCACAAGTTCAACTCACACCACAATAATATGATTAATCTACTTTTGTGTTGTAAATTCGAAGAAATAGTTATGTAAAGCGCGGTCAGAGTGAAATTACTATTTTTGAAGTAATTTCATACACAATTAGTAGGCCATCAAATTATTAAGTAGTAAAACTTTTTCATTTTTATTCTATTGATTATTTGCAATATTTTTTACTGCCGCTTCTGTGTTCCCAGAATCGCAAAGTCGGTTACTTCTACTCGATATGGGACTAATCAATAGAAAACGTAGACTGTGGAAAAGATTGTGGATGAAACTAACCGAAGCTCTTTTGGTAGTGCTACGAAAGTGCTCAATTATCTTTCGTGAACCACGCCAAGAAAAAAAAAGTGGCTGCGATTGTCGTGAGTTAAAAAATCCGTAGGACGTCTGGATGCTTCTATTCAAAGTGAAAGGCATGGATTTCAGGAACATTGGATTAGGAATGCAAGTGATTTAATGAGGGAAAATTTGTTTTATTCTAAATTGTTTTCAGATTGCGGCATTCTGCAGCCCAGCAGTAAGTGCAGGACTAGCGGTACTGTATGTCATCAGCAACGTTATTGCCTATGCATGTTTCGCTGTGGGTTTCGCCGAAACTCTGGTGAATTTCCTCAGAAACGCCGGATTTTTCATCATTGATGGCTCCACTAATGATATGCGCATCATCTCAACCCGTGGGTCGTTATTTCTATTTGTTACCCTTTTTTTACTTAGATTCATGATAAAAGCATTTTTCAAACTCAAGCACATCCAAGGGTGGATGAGAATAACATACAATCTTTTTACGTTATTTACGTGTATGCGGAAAATTGTAGTCACGTCAAAACTACTGAAGCTTAGGGCTGTAGCGGAAGGTGAAGTGGCGCAGTGGATAGAGTCGGGTCAAAACGATATGAAACTCGGTGCGGTTGCGTAGGCGCTTGCGCCCGACACGGTTAGAATCGAAGGGGGACCTTTGCTAACACCACTCGTCGCTACAATTCGTGATGCCTCCACCTCGATCTAAACCGCTAGCTCCATCGCGCCGCTTCGAGCGCAGCCGTTTGCGCAACTGCATCGAGCTTCATGTCGTTTTGACCCGACTATAGGTTGTAGTGGGCTGGAATTCAAAAAGAGGGAGTTTTCTTCCATCGTTTGTCGAGTGTTTCTATATTAGCAACAATACCTACAATCATTTCCAAAATCCAGTTGACTATTCACTAAAGAAGAACTCATATAAGGATTAGAAGAAGAAAATTCTGGATTTCTCTCTACATGATATCTACAGTTCTTTTGGTTCTCTATAGAGTTCTAAAAATAGTCTCAAGATTTCTAATTATCATATAGAAAAATATAAGTTACTACACAGAAAATATTCCGAATATACATCCACTGTTGTTGTTGTTGTTGTTGTTGTCGTCGTCGCCGTCTGCTGTCTACATTATTCTTTCAGTTTTTTGCCTCAATGCTACGGTAATTGCTATGTTACGTTCCACGGATAACTTCCGCTGTCGTTTTGCGGTTCTTCTGCTCGTATCCATTGCTGTACTTATGCAAATTGTTGGTCTTTTGACACCATCGCTTATCATCCATAAAAGGATCAATTCGACGAGTAAGTATAAACACAGTTAAACAAATCATGATCCCTAAATTAGTTGAACCGAAATTTTAAGCATGGAAAGCTTCCGACTTCAATCCGTATGGTGAGAGAGCAATGGGTTTCATTGTGTATTTCCCTGCAGCAACCTGTATTTTTGCTGGTCTGACATTAGGAGGGAATTTCCGTAACAAAAAGGTTTGCGAATAAACTTTTCCCGAGCCACGAGTCTTTCTTTTGAGTTATTTTCACGAATTAAGGAGGACATCTTTCGCGGAACATCCCTGGCGATCATTGTCTCCTCGCTTTTGTACCTCATTACTGCTTCTCTAGAAGCACGTTTTATCGCTGTTAGTCCATTGGTGCTTGAGGCTGTCACCGGTACAAAGAAGAATTTGAAAGCTGTGGTTAGTCATCGAACTGCTATGAATTTGTTTTCGTTAGTTTACTTTCTTCATATTTACATAAATAAGGTCGATGATTTTGAGTGGAGTTTTGTTTCTCAGATAATTTTAGGTGAGAAGTTCAAGTAATTTCAAATTTAACTCGCGCGTAGAAAAAAGTTTAGCGATATGTTAAATATTATTTGAAAGAGCACTTCTCTCTGTATAAAATAGTATTTTTGGTCTTTTGTGCTGATTTGTTTTTTTTGTGTGAAATCTTAGATCAATAGTAGAGATAGAGTGGGTATAGCGCAGACGGCAAGAGGTTCCGCTATTACTGCACGATCGATTGATGGTTCGAAACTGCCTGGTGCCAACCAAGTCTTCTATCCCTCTGGGACCGAAAAATTGATACTAAACTTGCCTGGGAGGATAAAAACACGGACTTGATCATCGGCTAGCCCAACAGTTTTTTGTTTTTTTGCACAGGTTATTGCACAGGCCAACACGGGTTCTAAAACCCCAACGATCATGAATAACAGTAAAAAGAGAATCCCAAGTGGATTGATACGTTGAGAAAAATTTGAGAAAAACGAACGAACGGAGAAAACCTTGAGAATCCCAAGTGGATTGATACTTTATCCTTTTTATTACAGATAAATGTGATAATCTGTGATAATTCTTGCATTCAGGCAATACTCAAGTCACTTCCTGTGACGGTTGTCGCCCTAATTTCTATGTTCTACTGCTCCTATACAGCAATGGTTACAGCGGCGCGAACTGCTCAGGTGAGCCTAGCGCTACTTAACCAACACTTTTTCATCAAACTTGAGTTCAGGAAGTTGCCAAAAGTCCGAGTCTTGTACCGGGTTGGGACAAGCTAACTCGACCGTATGGTAAAGAGCAAAATCCTCGTAAAGCTTACATTTTAATCACAATTGCGGCGGTGATTATAAGCATGTTAGGTGAGTTTGAATTTACCTCACCCATATACCTTACCTGCTTAATATTGCTCGAGGTTTTCTGCTTCAGCTGATTTTAATCGAGTGGCGAGTATAATGACGATCTACTACTTGAGCACCTACTGTCTGTTAAACTACACAGCGTTTATGGCATCGTTGAAAACGGAAAAACCCATGTTTCGCTATTTTCAACGGTGGATAGCGTTGCTTACCTCATTTCTATGCGTTCATTTGGTTCTTGCAATCAGCTGGGAGTTGACAAATGCAGCAATTTTGACCTTCTTCAAGTTCTATATCTTCGTAAAATATCATCAATCACGTGAGTTTATTTGCGTCTGGTTTCACCAGAATAAAACGGAATCTTTTTTTTCAGGGTCTAAGGGAGACCAAAAGATTGCTGGCTCATCCTACACAACAGCTCTTGGAGGGCTCAGGAACATGGGAAGGGAAAGGGACTCCGGCTATAAGCCACAGGTTAGGGTCGCTCCTTCCTTCCAACACATTTTGCCGCTCTAGACAGGACTGTTCGAATGCTACCCATTTATGAATGGGGCCGAATGTATTCAACCAGGCTTGAGCTCGGTACACTTTTGACGGAAAGAAGGCAGAGGGAATAGGGAGTGTACATCAAGCAGAAAAGAGCGCGCATTACGGCAAACACGTCGCTCTCGCTTGGTTGAACGTAGCTGACGGCAACTATAAGATGTCTCCTGTTCATTTCAAATGTCTTACATAGGGCTAGCTCGTTCAATGTCGTTAAAGGCATCACTCCACGAATGTGAGGTGGTACGGATTTCAGGTGGAGTATTCGTATACGGGATGGGAGACTATGGAGAGGGGGGTGATTTTGTCCATTTCTTCCTAATTGCCGTAAGAAACGGTCCAGAAGATGCAGCACATGCACAAGGCTGGCGCGCTCCAATCGAACTCATTGTAGAAAATAGTGCGCCGGAGCGGTCGAAACCGTATCTTCCGTTTCGTTTTCTACGGCAATTAGGAAGAAATGGACGGAATCACCCTTCTCTCAATAATCTACGATCCCGTAAACGAATACTCCACTGGAAATCCGTACCACCCCAGATTCGTGGAGTGATGCCTTTAACAGAAACTTTTGACCCATCGTTGTCGTTCTCGAATTCTCACAACAGCTGACGTAGTCTAAGCTACAATTTCATAGCGGTTAGTTATTCCACTAAAAACGTAAAAAATGAATTTTTCATTTGCTTTCATGTAGTCTACCGAACTCAGATACAACGCAGAAGGCGTTTCTCGTGCGCTACACTGAAAATTCCATGCCAATGACACCTTGCCTGCCATATGGTGGTCCTGCGAAACATCAGCACTCAACTTCTTCCCCATTTCGTTTGTCTCTTGAATACGTTGCGGATCTATCCGCAGTGGAAAGTTAGCCGGAGTAGAATCGAAGTTTGTCACAGTCATACCATTTTCGGAAAGACTGGGAAACATGAGCTCTTCCTGGAACACTTGTAATTCATTTGGATTATTTATTAATTATTTATTCATTTACTACACTCAATGCCGGGGCAAAAAGGATGTTTCAGGGACAAACACAAAACAACTGCAGTAAAAACATAGCCAGAAGACGAAAAAAGAATATGACGAGCACGGAGCAGTTTCGTCAACTGCTTCGGCCTGGCTAATTTACTACTCAAGGCCTATAATCAGTAGATTTTGAAATAAAATCGTAGCCTTCTTCCATACATCTTTTTGTATCGTCATAGATTTTTGGGATTTTGTTAGTTGGTGCTCGTAAAAATAATTCTATTCTTCTTTTCCAGATTTTGCTCCTAACTGGAAATCCGGCAGCTCGTCCAGCACTCGTAGATTTCGCGAACAATATCCTCAGAGGTCGTTCATTGCTAACATGCGGATATGTTATTCCGGTACGCAAGCTTTCGTACTTGTCCCCGGGTGAATACTACGTTGTTCCTCAATGAGCGATCGAGTTCTTCTCGCTTTTAGTTCAAACCAAATAGTCGTACTTATATGATGACCGATAAAGTGGACCGACAAATGTGTGAATGGTTCACAAATCGCCAAATTTACGCCTATCCATCGATAGTGGCTAACGAGGATTTGGCAGACGGTGCAACGACTTTGCTGCAGGTCTCGCCTTACCAGTTTTTCAGTTCGTATATTTCGTGAAATCAGCAATTTCTAACGTTTTCAGGCAACTGGTGTAGGAAAAATGCGTCCAAATATTCTCATGGTCGGTTTTAAGACCAAATGGGAGCAGCGCGGTGGGAGCAACATCGATAACCTCAACACTTTCTATGAGATTATCCTGTAAGTTGTAATGTAATTTTCCTGCTCTGCTTATGAACAGCTTTCTTTGGAAATTTTTGATCTCCGGTCATCTTCAGTAGCAGGCATAGCGTAGTTCGTAATTATCACAGCGAAACCACGAAATATCCCCTACAAATCCAAAAACAAATCGGATGGATCCGTCAAAATAACGAATTTAAAGGAATCATCCCACGAATCTGGAGTGGTACGGGTTTCAGGCGGGTAGTGCCTATACGGGATCGTAGATTGTGGGGAAGAGGATGATTCTGTTGATCTTTCCCTGTATCAGTATAAACGAACGACCCCGAAACGTTGTTTCTTACGACGTCCTTTATTGCAGGGCGTCACCCTTGCGCCCTCCCTCCTGCGATTCGTCGAAATCCCATTCGGACGAATCGTAGGCGGGGGGCGGGGTGCAATGGTTGCGCATTGCAACAGAACCTTTTACAGTGATACAGGGGGAGATGAACGGAATTACCTTCTTTCCCACAATCCACGACTCCGTATAGGCATTACCAGCCTGGAACCCTTACCACCTCAGATTTGTGGGGGTGTGACGCCTTTAACTGACGAAAGAACGCTTCCCTTCCATCAGATTGAGGAAATCAATTCCTCTATGAAAGATTTCAAAGATTTCAGGATTTATTTGCACGGGGAAGATAAAGAGTTGCTTTATCGGGTGATTTCAACTCCAATCCACCTTAATATGATCCCACTCAGTCAATCCTTTCTGTGTAAAGAATTGTTTCGTTGAGTAAATTGATCGGTATCCTACACCTTGTCCATATATTTCTCATATTAGTGAGTGTTGTCGTAGTTCTTTCGAACTTTAAACTATGTTCCATACCCTATAGTTAAAGGAATTTGAAGCTCAGCGCAGTTGAGTAAACGGCTGCCCTCGAAGCGACGCTGTGGAGCTAGCGACTAGGATGGAAGTGGGGCCATTGCGAAATGCAGCGATGAATGGTGCTAGCTATGTTCCTGCCTCGATCGGAACCGCTGCGCTCCACCACACCGCTTAGAGCGCAGCCGCTTACGCAACTGCGCCGAGGTTCATGTCGTTTTGAACCGATTATACCTAAAGAATTCCCGCAAACGTTACATTTAACACAGAGTCCCTGTTTTTTCTGCATTTGCAGTCGGAAACATGTAGCTTTCACCGGTTTGAGCACATTTGGTGCCGATTCTAAAAACATTCACTGACCGTCTGAACAGAGCAGAATAGAATAGAATCGGTCACATTCTTATGTAACAGAGTAGTTCTAGAGACAAATGCATAGAAATTTGAAGCACTACCTGTTCCAGTAACGGATTCGAAAAAAACGTTGGTGTAGCGATTTTCCGCAACTCAGATATTGGCTTTGACCTAACAGAACGCCTGAAAAAAGGAAAGCACTCAACTGCTGGCTCGGAAGCCGACGAGAATGGAATCGACCTGGATCCTTAGTGAGTTTAAAACTAAGATTAGATAGTTTCAAAGTAAATTCGAAATTCGAAAGTAGTCATAGTCCGATTAAAAACTAAGGTCTCACCGTTGCGATTCATCGTCGCGCGTCCACTTTGCGCACGTGACTCTTAGGGTTTCTTGGCTTCACCGAAGGTGTCCGACAAAAACCGTTCCATATGTGTGTAATCGTGGAAAATCACGCATAGTCAGAAGAAAACACGATCAGAAACTCGTTGACTTTGAACGTAATTGATTACGCCATAATGCACCATAAATCAAAACTTTTTGAGCGGACAGTAATTCTAATAATTTTCCTGCATTCACGTTTAACCCACTGACGACAGCGAACTTTTTTTTGCGTATTCGAATCCACTTTTACTAGCCATATTTGAGCAAGGAAATAATAACAATGAACAACAACAAATCTATTTATTACAAAAAAACTTTCTAAAAAACTGGGAACTCAGGAAAAGTAGCAGTCGAAAAATATTCGACTAACTGGTGAGCCGCGCTGTCGTCAAAAGGTTAGAAAAGCGCGCTTAATATCCTCGTAAGTCATCGGTTACTGTAGACGCAGAGACGTGAGGCGATAGGGTTTTTGTTGTCCCAGGCTCGCATCCAGTATATTAGGTTGAGGAAAAAGTTTTGAAAAAAAGGATGAGTAAATTTCCATGTATTGATCGATGCTCGCAATGAATCACGTGGTATCCGTAAGACGTTCTCGGCACTTCTCCGGAAGTTTAAGGACAAGTGCTTTTCTCTGGCCTCATTCATGATTCAATTTTAAAAAGAAACTTCGACTCCTTGTCTTCTACGGATGGCGTGGCATCGACAGCAGTCAGGAGAGTCAACGGTCCACTGGAGGAAGGCATCGCTACCACTTCTGCTGTCCACCGCTGATTAACTCGTTTAAACGAAAGAGACACGAAGATAAACCTCAGCCGGGACGTAGCGTTCCTAGGATTCGAGGATAATGATCTACCTTGAGCTGCTCCAGAAACGACACACAATTACCAGAATTATACCATGTGGATTTATATTCTCGTGGAAGCTATTTGAGAACGAACTTCCATCCATTTTCTCCACGGCAACACTCGCTCCTAAGTCGCGAAGGGAACATGTCAGAAAATCGAAGAGCGAGGTGGGACACGGTACTCATCCTCCAAACTCTTTTGACGTAGTGCTGTATGACTACCTCTTGTTTTGCTTTCTGGAGCTTCCATAGCAAAAAAAAACACAAAACTTCCACCAAGTAGAGAAGTATTCATTGGCCGATTGTCGACTTCAGCCTTCACATGTTTGGGAGAAGAAGACGCCCACTAGATGGATCACTTTAGGAACTTTCTACGGTGATTGTATTGCTGAATAATTTTTGTACGATAAATGGAAAAAGGAAGAAAAAAATAACAAACTTCTGAAATGTTTCTTTTTAGCCTAGTACTTGTCCATGGGAGGACAATGAAAGCAACGTTCCTATGAGATCCATTTTATTCGTTTAGTTTCCTGACGCGAGCTCGGTGGAGGTTCTACGTTGTGGGAATTCTACGTTACTGTGTTGAGGGCCTAATGGACAGTAAGATAAAAGTACCTAGTCCCAGTTACGGCAATGCGGCTGCATGTGCAAACCCACCACCTCACT
The DNA here is from genome assembly GCF_031761385.1 of Necator americanus. NCBI lineage: Eukaryota > Metazoa > Nematoda > Chromadorea > Rhabditida > Ancylostomatidae > Necator > Necator americanus. The sequence continues at coordinate 13,522,045 of NC_087373.1, read as the reverse complement.
ACTTTAGCTGCAGACATTTTTTTTGCACTTTGTAACAATGTCCAATTTCCAATGTCCAGTGCCTGTCTATGCCGCCGGATAAATCATACAGAAGCTGAGCCCTGTACGAGCATGTGAATTGCATCACCTATTCTGTTTGTGCAAGAGTCCCACCCGTATGTTAAAGGCATCACCCCACGAATTTGAGATGGTAGGGATTTCAGGTGGAGTATTCGTATGCAGCAGGTAGATTATGGAGATTCCGTCCATTTCTTCCTAATTGCCGTAAAAAACGGCCCTGAAGATGCGGCGCCACACAAGGCTGGCGCGCTCCAGTCGAATTCCCTGTAGAAAATAGTGCGCCAAAACGCCTGAAGCCGTATCTACCGGCCTGTTTTTTACGGCAGTTAGGAAGAAATGGACGGGATCACCCTTCTCTCCATAATCTACGATCCTGTCCACGAGTACTCCACGTGAAACTCCGTACCACCTCAGATTCGTGGAGTGATGCCTTTAATGTATGGAGGTGGGCGTGGCGCCGTCGGTAAGAGGTTCTGCTGCGACTGATTGATTGATGGTTCCAACCACCCTAGTGCCAACCATGCCTTTTACCACTACGAGGTTCATAAAATGGTAACACACTGCCCTGCGAGCATAAAAACACTGACTTGATACATCGGCTAGCCCTGCAAATCAGGCCAGAAACTCGTTCGAAAATCTCAAAACATTCTGAATTTGTTTATTTATTTGAAAACCCGCACAGGTGTGCCACAAAACAGAAAACAGAAACGAAAAACAGTAGAGCATACTAGAATTTTGCCAAAATTTCAGTCTTATACAGAAACGTTTATTATATTTATACAGAACTGAAGCCGAATACGGTATCGCGTCCCGAAGAAATTTGTTTTCTGTCTATGTAATCATTACAGCTTGCAAAGCAACAGCACCCAGACAAGTCAGCCACCATCTCGGAAAACCTCCAAAGGTTTTACACCATTTATTGTGTCTTTTTTTTTAAATTTTCGGTAATCTATGCGACTTCTGCATCGAATTATCGTGTTTCCAGTTGGAGGTCTATTCCGGAACGTTGCTTCCTTCGTGCGTGCAGGTCACCTATCTGAGGTGATTTATCATAACTACATGATTCTTCTATCGTAACTTCTGCATTTATATACCGTTGTGCTCCTAATAACCTAATAGCACCCAGGATACACATAGTCCACAATTAGAACCGTAACAGGTTTCATTCTTTAGGTTCCGGAAACGAACGACGATGACAAAACGAAAAATCGCTTTCAATTAGTGCCGAAACATAGGTGATTTGTTTTCCACCGACGTTCACCAACGGATTACTGTACTGTATTGTCAAAGTCGCGATGCTACGATCCGTGTCTTTTGTTTTTCAGCGTAAAAGATCTTCAAGAATCCGAATTAATTGCACAATTGGAGCGTTTTAGAACAAGAGTCCAGAAAGGCACTATAGGTACCTACGATTGAAATTACTGGTAATAGTTAAGTTGACATTAAATCGACCAACGTTCTCCTAGATGTCTGGTGGCTCAAGGACGACGGTGGTTTGACGCTTCTGTTACCATTCCTGCTCCAACTTCCTGGAGCTTATCTGGAAGTGAGTTTTCGTCTTCCCGCGTCCACCAGAGTATTTATCAGATCATCGCTTTGTGGAAACCAAAAGAGAGCAAGCGATTCATTGCTGAACGAGAACTGGTCCTTATCTTGCACTAAGTCTTTGTATATGTATACTGTCGTTATATTTCGCACTCATCTGTGGAATAAGGCTTCTCCACTTGTGCTGTCCAGAACCCACTGCAATTCTGCACAGGACCGACAGCACAAGTCCCCTTCGCTAAACATGATTGATTTATGCCCTTGTAGACCTCTTATAGACCCTATGCGTAGGTCTCGCAAAGAAGTTCGGATATTTCTGGGAGCCTCTTTCACCGTTGCCCAAATGCCTAGTTGCCAGTTATGTGTAAAGAACAGAAATAATCCCTACCATTATGGGAGAATAAATTTTTGCGTAGGCTAGCAAAAAATTGTGACGACGCTACCGTAAATAGATAGCATGTACCGACTGCCGGAACGCGCTAACATTTCACTTTAGAAATCTTTCTAGTCGGAAAAGCGACATGAAGAATGGTTTCGCACAAGATTGAAGGCTTTTTTCACAAATTAAAGATTTGCTTCAAAATTCGTTGGAAACGCCTAGTTCGGAATTTTAAGAAGCTTTACTACAGTCACATACAGTCTCTTAGAAGATATGTCACCGGAAAGAAAAACAGAAAGAGAATATATAAGAACATGGAAAAATGAAAAAGATTCGTAGCTCTAGAGTATTACCATCTCTTTGTCATCTCATGAGTTATAGTAATCCAGAAACTCCTGAATATTTGCCAGAACAAAAGAAAATTTTTCCGAAAAAACGACATTATTTCTAGAGTCACATTAAAGTTCACATATTCTTTTTCTGTTACCCCTCTTGGCAGCACATCTTTTAAGAAAATGTGTGTGAATTTATATAGTTGAGGGAGTGATCTAAGGGTGACAATCCTCAAGTGGTCACAGGGCCTTACGCTATAACGTGTTGCAATATTTGAGCTTTTCTGGCCAAGTGATAAGGGATTGACCATTTCTGAAGCAAATTCCTGGAGAGATCTCCAGCAGAAGTCATTTAGCACCATGAGTCGTAACTTATTCGGTACGATGTTAGGATTATAGCATTTCTTATGAGTTGAAACTTCTAGATGCAATCCTAGGTAAAAAGAGGATAATCAGGATTTGAAGTCTACTTGACAATAGCCGAAATATGTATCTCTGTTTTTTAGGGCGCTCGTCTTCGAGTATTCGTCCCAGGGGGAACGAACGATCGTCTTGCTAACGACCAAAAACATATGGCAGCACTGTTAAAGAAGTTCAGGATCGCTCCCACAGATCTACACGTGATTAGCACACTAGGAAAGGCACCCAGCCGAGAAATGTACTGACACTTATCCGTTGCTCTTTTATGTTTTATTTTAACCAATTATTGTTTCCAGAATGTCCGAGTTCGACCGATTCGTGTCCATTTTCAAGCAGGACGAAAGCGGTCAAGTAGGGCTTATTAGGGAGGTAGGGATTTTTTAAAATCTTTCTTTTTTTGCTGAGCTTTTTTGCTTTTAAAACATCCTATACAAAGAAATTGAAAAGCAGCTAGAAGCATTTGTTGGCAAATCTGTAGCGTAGACGGATTTTTCATTGTGAATATATTTTTCCCCGCGATTTGAAAATTCTTTTGTTCTGTGGTTGGTAACGCTGTGAACGCTTTATAGCTTGTTCCATTCTAGAAATCATGAAATGAGTGCAAATTTGGCTTTTTGCATAATACGTCCGTTTGTGATATGTAGATTATACATGTTTTTCGCAATTCTGAGTTAAACCAAAACTTCAACCGAAAAAATGCTTTCCAGATCATAAGGAGAAGTACATCCCAAAATCAGAATCCCGAAGAAAGAATCAGAATATGGGGGATGACAGTTCGATGAGGAAATCGCGATTTCTATGTTGTGTTCCATTGCGCTCCTGGCGTATTTACACTGGATGTAGGGTCGACCAAACTCTACCTCAAAATCAGCGTATCGCAAAACTAACGATGTTGGGATATCTACGGGACAATACAGAGTTTGGATTCTAGATTACGAGTTTGAGCATCGCTTAATTTCACCTAACCCACCTAAAGGTCCTGAAAAACGTCGTGGGAAATGGCGTGTGCTCCTACGAGGTGCGTGAGAACGTGCCACCCATGTGTACGCACCGCATCCACGAGTGAGCGGCCGAGAATCAATGGGGTCTCTTCAGCAGTGTATTCGAGTGAAACCAATGAACAGGCTGATGAGGGAACTGGAGCGTCTACAAGAGTGGCACGTTCTAGCACACCTCTTATCAACTAAAGCCGTTCCCACGCCGTTTATCATTGGGATTGGGGTAAACGAACGGGGTTCACACCCATACTGGTAGTTTACACTCCGAACTCTATATTTACCTACAGAGATCCTAACATCGTCAGTTTTGTGATACCTGCCTTTAGCTGGTGCGCATAACGTTAGCTGCACTAATTTCTGAGCCTGCAGTCACCTGAAAACCTTAGCACTGCGCTACCTCATCAAGTTACCTACTGTAAACAGTTAAGTCGTCACTGAATTACAGAAGAAAAATTGATTGTAACTCAGCACGTTTACAGTATAAATGTATCTACCAACAATTGTTAACCTCCTCGTACCTCTATCCATGCATGTTACGGCACAAAATAAGCGTTTACATTACCAATGACAGCGGAATTGAAAAGTATTTTTCGCACAAAGTTTTTTTTTTCGGTTCTCTTCTTCAGTACGCGGCAAAAAAGCGAATAAATTCCGTTTTTGAGCTGCGAAGTCTCATCGCTATTTTCGTGTCACCTCATAAATATTCCGAGTTCTTCAATTCGATAAATCAAAGTCTGAGGTTGACGGGGTTGATGTTGAGAAGATCAGTTCCAAAAGCTTCCAGAAGACGAAGTAGGATTGTAGAAAATGAAGGGGGGCTATGTGTTGGATGAAATATGTTTTTCCATCTTAATTTTCAAAAAAAAGGAAAGAAAGTGAAGAAATATAGAAAACTGCATTGTTTATGAAATGACTTAATGTGCGCAATCCATCCACAATATCCGCCTGAAAAAAAAACGTTTTAAATTTTTTGTTTTCAGGAAGATCTTCAAACCTTCCAGAGCAAGACCAATCGCTACCTGAGGATAGGAGAACTACTGCAGGAAAACAGCCGTGAGGCTGATCTCGTCATCTTGTACGTCACTACCTCGTTTCAGTTCTTGAAGAAAAATCTTCAAATTTATTTTTGCCTTCACTTTTTTAATGGATGTAACATGCTTCGTTAAGGACGTTACCAATCCCACGACGATCGGCGATACCTTCAGCGTTGTACATGTCGTGGTTGGAGATGATGAGCCGAAATCTACCACCCACACTTTTTGTCCGAGGAAATCGAACTTCAGTGCTGAGCTACTTCGACTGATCTGTACATATTTATCTCTTCAGCATGTTTGCATGTTTCTAATCGCATTTTATGTTTTTTCCCGTTGGCTTCTCTTCACCATGATACAGGTTATTTCCGAGTGTGACGACGTTTCGATGTTTACATATCTTCAATTTTGTTTAGGTGCATAGCGCCGTTTCTTTGCGTACGCTAGCCACAATTGTTGCGAAATAAACATTCCTATAGCTAACTAAAACCAATATCGATAGAACTAAAAAGAATTCGGCTGAATAATCCTAAATAATTAAGGATAATGTGTACGGCGTAGATCAATCTCTATGGAACAGCGCCTACGCGTTCAAAATTAAATCCAGAATTCGCTCGAGGTTCATGAACTCGCTCCAAGCTTCACCATGACTTGCGAGGCTATCTAAGATTTGTGAACTTAGTGTTTTTATCCTCACACACATAGGTTTGGTACGATTTTATCGGGACCGGAGTCGGTTGGCGGTACGGTAGGACGGTTTCGAATCGATTCGGTTTCGATCGCTCGCGCACCCACTGTGTAGCCTCTTAGCCACTGCGCTACACCCGCCACACCTATGTAGTTGGAAGTATTTACTCGTGGATACTGTTTTTTTAGTGAACATTTTCAGTGGAAATTGGCGAAGAATGCAACGCACGATATTTATGGAATGGAGGAGTGTAAGCTAGTCGCAGGCAAAAAAACCTCGCCTTCGACAAAGGGGCAATTAATACTCATTGTTCATAAACGAAGTGACACATCACTGGGATGAGGAACTATGAGGGTAACGATAAAAAACAAGAAGATAAAGATACAAGAACAAGAAGATAAGAATACGGAGATCACAGCTTTAAAACTATAGAAAAGCGAGGAAAAGAAAGAAAAAGGCGAAAAAGTAAGAAGAAAAGATAGAGGGAGATGAAAGATAGCAGAGCAGGTTCATCGGAAGACTAGCGAGATAAGGATGCACATTTTATACGCTTCTTCTTCCTAATTCTATTTCTTCTTTGCTTTTTATTTTCACTTCACTTTTACTTTTTCATGAATGGGCAAGACCCAAGACATGGCAAGACATGGTATGTAAGTTTGGGGAAGTCGCTGGGAACAGTTTTCTTAATGACATTTTACTTCATAATTACCAATTTGTGATATTAAAAAAGGTCAATGGTTCAAATGTTGGCAAGGAAGCAAAACGACTGAGAGAGGAAAGCAGCGTATAGTCTATGTGTGACCACCAGACCATTCGCTACACTCCTCTTCTAACCTACTATCAATTTCTGCCATCGGTAAGAAGTCCCGCTATTACTACACGAATGATCGGAGGTTAGAATCCACCTCCGGGGTCGATGAATTGGTACCAGACTTGTCTGGGAGGACAAAAACGCTGACTTGACACATCGGCTAGCCACCGCAAGTCATTGTAAAGGCCAATTACAAGTTCGTAGTCTCAAACGATTCTGAATTGAAGTGAACGTGGTGGCGCATCCCAAGCGGATTTATTAACGCTTGAAGTCTTATCCTTTCCGTTTTATCTCTAATCTATAAGCTTCAAAGTGCAGATTAAAGTGATAATCTTGTGACACGAATATAAGGCCAAAGCCAACAGAACAACATTGTTAGAGACCATTTTAGGTATGGAATAGAGAATAAAAGGAACGGAGATATGCACTATGCTTTCGTTAAAGGCATCACCCCACGAATCTGGGGTGGTACGGATTTCAAGTGGAGTATTCGCGTAAGGGGTAGTAGTTTATGGAGAGGGGGGCGATTCCGTCCATTTCTTCCTAATTGCCGTAAAAAACGGCCCGGAAGATGCGGCGCGTGCACAAGGAGGGCGCACTCCAGTCGAACTCCCTGTAGAAAATAGTGCCCCAGAACGCCCGAAACCGTATTCACAAGCAGCACAGTTGTAATTCAACTAAGCACGTTTTTGTCTTTAAGAAACAAAAAAAGAACTGAATGAAAACTTGGCATCACGAGTAATCGGGTTTCTTGCAGGTTTTTTTGTAAATAGAAGACAATTTTCAAAAGTTTTCTAAGGAGAAAAGTGCTAGTTCCATATGCCCTCCAAGATTGCTTGAGTCTGGAGTCTCGATGCGTATAAATGCATTAATCTCCTCAATCCATTGTTTTTACCACTTATCCTGAACTATGGCAAGTCCAGAATCGCCTGCCCGCTTTCATTCTTCTCTTCCCGTCGTTGCCTTGCGATTTATTAACTTTGATGGCGATGTTTTTTCGAACCTATCACTTCAACTTTCCACTCCATTTTCCCTTTTACTTCTTTCATGGAATTCGGTGCAACAATCTATTCTCTTTGTTTTGCAGATAACTGGCGAAAATTCGAGAACTGTTAGGAAATAAGTATCTATAACTCTTATGATCTCATATGACTTCGCAAAGATCTTATACACATCTGAGTGGAGAACACTTTGGAAAAATAGAGATTGCAAAGAATATGCAAGCTGCGAGGATAGCGAACAACTGTAATGATATTGTTAAAGGTGGTGCATCACGACTTGGACGTAGTGGTGAAATGTGAAATAAAAAGTATAGAGTTCGGGATGAAGATTACGAGTATGGGCGTGGCCCCGCTCGATTCCCATTAAAGACATCACCCCACGAATCTGGAGTGGTACAGGTTTCAGGCGGGTAATCCCAGGGTCGTAGATTGGGGCGAAGATTCCGTCCATTTTTCCCTGTGTAACTGTAAACGGACGACCCCAGAAGGCTGTTTCTTACGATGTCCTCTACTGCAGCGCGCCACTCGTTGAAAACCCATTCGGACGTATCGCAGGAGGGGGCGGGGCGCAATGGCTGCGCATTGCAACAGAAGCCTTCGTAAGAAACAGCGTTTCGGGGTCGTCCGTTTACACTGATACAGGGAGAGATGTACGGAATCACCCTCTTCCCCAAAATCTACGACCCCGTACAGGCTTTACCCTCCTGAAACCCGTACCACCCCAGATTTGTGGGGTGATGCCTTTAATCGTAAAGAATCGTAGAGTGGGAACCATCAGAGTTTCTACGAGGTGCGTTAGAACGCTCCATACCTGTACATGCTTCAGTCCATTCAGCAGCCTATTCATTGGTTTCACCTGAATAGGCTGCTGAGGAGGCTTCATTGATTCTCGACCGCTCGCCCGTCAATGCGGCGCATGCCTAGATTCATCCCGTCCGTTTCAGGAAGATTAGGGGGAAATGAGTGCGACCACATCCACACGTCGATTTCGTGGCACGCTGCCTTTAATACAACGCGCTCTTACTAGCACAGGAAGCATGCTTCTGGTATCGTGATGATCCAGAGAAGAAGATGAAACACTACTTTATCACACCGATTGAGATGAGACGATATCGTGTACTAAATCGAAGGTGAAAGTCATAAAGGTAGAAAGTAGCCCCCTGTTTAACACGGATGCATCCATGAACTTCCCAATATTTGACGAACGAATCGGAAGTCAACTATATAAAAGAGTAGAAATACCCAAATCGAATAGAAGCGAATCTACCAAAAAAAGGAACAAAAAAGGAAAAAAGAGCATCTTATGAAAACGCGCTGAAGTCCCGCTGAGAAGATCACCACTCCTATGCTCTGCCATTGAACTCCGACAAACATCCACACCAATTCTAGATATATACGGATCCTTTCATTGAAGGTGTCCAGCATTTATTCGACGTGGTTTATGGTTGTTACGGTAAGGAAGGGCTCAGCGATGGTGTAAATTCAAATGGAATACAAAAATACAAAATATAAAATACAAATACATGTTAATGTAATCCAATGTTCTCGTTTCATGTTATCTCCTCTCAATTTTTGCTCTGCATTTTCGAGAGTGATGATAAAAATTTGGTGAAATTGTGTTATTTTTCCAGATTCAATGCCAATCTGTTCGTGATAGTATTGCAAGTGCACAGTTTTTGGTCAGATGTCCTTTTAGGATTAATCTTTGCAGTGAAATCATCAAAAAATGATATTGCTGAGTGTAGTCTTCACTATGGAACTTTCGCAAATCCGCAGAGAGCGTTTTGATTTCCTGTTTCACGTTGTTTGCTGTTTGAATGCACATATAGCAGGGTCAAAACGGCATGAAGTTTGGGGCAGCTGCGTAAGCGGCTGCGCTCGCTGTGGATGGCGCATTAGGAGAGAAGGGGAACCCTTGCTAGCACCACTCATCGCTGCAGTTCGTGATGGTCCCACCTCGATCACAGAGACTAGCTCCATCGAGTGGCAACTACCGCAGCCAGTCATGCAACTGCACCGACCGACTACACGGGCACGGGTAACTATGACACACACAGAAGAAGCAGAGTCCATTTAGTGAATCCCGGTGACAGTCGCGACAGGTGCAAGGCCGCTTGTAGTGAGGGATATGAGCGCGCAGAGAAGGTCATACCTTCGAAGAAAACATCTTGATGGCTTCAATGCAAATATCCTGGGGAATGCATGAAGAACTTCAGCTATGGAACGGAAAAGGACCAATTTTCTGGGTTTGTCAAAGAAAATCCGCTAATGTTCACTACCCTGAATCTATCTTTTCCATCCCAGACATACTAGTCCCGGTGGAGAGCACCGTGGAAGAATCTGACTCATCATGGAAGTTAAGGCGAGATCATTGCTGCACTGGAGTTCTACATAGGTTGAACTATCACTTCTATAGCGAAGGATTTTTGACAGAAAGGAAACTACAATTTTTCGTAATTGAAAACGGGATTAACAGCTTCTTTCGTTGCTTTCAGTCCTTGGGTTTATATTCATTTTAGACATGTTTGTTGTATTTCAAAAAAATGAATTTGAACCACACATAAACAATTCATCGAATCAAAGTTACATCAACTGAACATTCGCAACATTTCAAAGGATCGATCGCTTCGTATTTTCATCCAAATCCGTCATGTGATGAAGTACGATGTTTGGAACCAATTATTAGGGTGTCTGGAAAGTGTCTGCCGAAATGCGGCAAAATTTCAAAACAACACAACTTTTTAACAACATTTTATTACTCGACGAAATAATCTACATCAACATCGACAACCTTCTGCCAATGTCTCACAAGGCATACAACTCCGGCGACTTGGAAGCGAAGAAATCCTGAAGGTCATTTTCGAGGTGGTCACTATCATCGTAGCGCTTCTCTTCCAGGTGATGCTGAAGCGATCGGAAGAGGTGGTAGTCGCTCGGGACCAGGTCTGGGCTGTACGGTGGGTGCGGTAGAACTTTCTATCCGAGCTCCAGAATTTTCTGAGAAGTCTTCTTCGCGATGTGAGGGCACGCGTTATCGTGCTGTAGTCGAACGTTGTCGAGCTTCTGGTGCTCCTTGCGGATTTTGTCGGCCAGATTTTGCAGTTGAGCGCAGTAGACCGCGGCAGTAACTGTCATGTTGTCCGGTGGCAGTTCGAAACGGTAGATTCCATGAACTCCCCACCAGACGCTCAGCATGACCTTCCTCTCATGGATTTCACCTTTCACGAAAGGATCCGCCATTTCATCACCAGCGCACCACGCACATTTTTGGGTGTGGTTGACGTAGAGAGCCCATTTTTCATCTCCAGTGACAATGGTGTCCAGCCAGTCGAATTTGCGGCTTCTGGAGAGCAGCTGTGTGCAGATGTCCAAACGTCTTTGGCGGTTGCTGTCGCCCAATGCATGTGGGAGCCACTGACCGAGCTTTTTCACTATTCCGAGAGATCGCGGTCCATTGCAATAAATGCTGCTCTGCCAGATTCTCCACTTCGTCGAACGATATTGCAGGCGGTCACCAGACTTATCTTCGAGTTTCTCGTTTCCGACTTTGAAGCGCTGGAACCAGACGCGCACAGACCGCTCGGAAGGGGCTTCAGTACCAAATACTTGACTTAAGTTTCGATGGGCTTCAGCAGCGAGGTGGCCAGATTCGAACTCGTAAACGAGTACGTGTTGAATATGGGTGACATGTTCGGCCATTATAGGATGAAGTAGGCAAGGAAGAGGGAGCCAGAATGTTATGTGCATACACGCGGTAGTGTCCTTACGTAATATATTTAAAACGGGAACTTCCAGAACATCTCAAAAAATCTGCGCTACTGCGAAATTTTCGGCAGATACTTTTCGAACACCCTAATACAAATACAAAATTTGTTCCGATTTCGACAAAGAATTGAATCCTTAAAAACGAATGCAGCTCTTTTCAGCAATCGCTTTTACTCTCTTATTCAACATTTACGTCAATGCTAGCAAGATTTTAACTACGCGTTGGAATAATCTATGAAAACAAACTGACGTTTTAGGTCCATGTGCTATCTGTATTCAATTATAAATGCGCGTTAATTGACTCTAAACTTATTGGATTACTTAGGATTTAACCAAGATTGGCACTAGTCTTCCTTTATTGACACCTAACGTTTCGACATTATCGCCTTCGTCAGAGCCTGTGAAATGAAGGCCATCAGTGATTTATCCTCTCAAGCGCCTCATCACCCTACAGAGAGCATTCAAACGATAAGCAAACTTGAAAAACGCTTATCGGCTAGTGCTTACCTCGTTTGTTGAATCAGGTAACGTAACAGACCACCACGTACCACAAATATAAGTTACAAGGGTTTTATTCCATGACAATCGAACATTTAAACTACTACACGCTTAGTTCCGGATTTTTCCTTGTACTTTAACTTTATTCGACTAGCTATAGAATTTCTCATCTTTAATTAGCTGCATTAATAGGTTAGTTTTGGGACGTCAGAACTCCAAACCCAAGGGCGAAAGGAATCAGGAGTACATGAGGAATCGACTTATCCAACGACGTAACTTTTTGCCTCTATAGGATTAACGAAGGAGAAGAGCGTAAAGTGTGTTATATTATCCATACGAGTGTGAATATTCCTTTCTATGAGTAATTTCGTCACAAATACATTTTGCGCGGTTTCATGCCATTAGTGGAAAACGTTGCCTTGTTGAGTATACCGATGCCTCGGATACTCCTGAGACCCACTTCGGATCTCTTTAGGTTAATTTCCAAATTTTTCTGTGATAGCTGTGATTTACAACCTGAACCTTTGCGCAGAAACTCATCATAGAAAATTTTCTTGAACGCTGGTTTTAAAAAGCGAGGATAGGTTTTGCGACTCCTTTGTTTTAGCCCTCAAATTCGTGGAAGGCAAAAGAAAAACAGTACTTGTCTTATATTCGGATAAAAATCGTTTAAAGTCTAAAAAAAACGAAGGTACTGTACGACGAGGGCTCGAAAAGGACAAAGGATAAAGTTGCTGGCGAATCAGTCCACTTGGGATGCGCCTACGCACTTTACTACAATTCGTAACCGTTGAGGTTTTGGAATGCATCTTGGCCTGTGCCTATGGGGCTAGCCGATGATCAAGTCAGTGTTTTTATCCTTCCAGACAAGTCTGGTCACCAATTTATCGACCCCGGAGGGACGAAAGGCTTGGTGAGCACTAGGACGGTTTCGAACCCTCGACCACAAAGGGATGAAAGGTCTGATCGGAAGTATGGCGGTTTCGAACCATCGACAGTGCGGTTACAGCGGACTGCTACACTTTCCTTTAAGCTCAAAAAATTCTTGGGTCTTTCGTTGACTGCTTCAATGACAAAAAAAAAGCTAGAATTACTCCTAGAAGCTAGAAAACGATCTACACAACAACTCTAAACCAACATATACCTTTCATCTTTCAACGATCAAACGTTCACTGTAGTGGCGGACGAGCCTACCACAACCGGTCCGTTGTCGCAAATTGGCTCTGGCACATGGTGGATCATCGCAGAGAAATCTAGTAGGTAAAAAGAGAGCAACAAACGTCCGGATTGTTGATCGTCGTGTACACACTGCATATCGTTACACCCCATCTCCATCCCAACCTTTATTTTATAGCCACCCAAAAAATGTTGCACCAAACGTCTCAGACATCGTGATTGATGAATAGATTGATTGAAATACAATCAATAGTTCGATTTATGTGATCGTTTCTTTACGAAAAAGCACTTGTGATACTGTGGGTGATTTGTTTAGGGAAGAGCAGAAAATGTCCGACAGAACCGAACAGGAGGATATCCTGGAAACAGGAAATTCCAGGATACCCGTAAGTGAAGATTTTTTTCTTTCCCTTTCAAAAGGAAATTTCCTTTTACTAGTGATCCTGATGTGTCCATCACAGATCCTATATTTTATGCTATGTCTACTATCTAGTACTGATACCTTCTATTATCAATCTCATTGATCAAAACTTGATTTAGAGTTTAATTACATAATTACTTTTCTCAGATCAAAAACGTTTAGTTACCATGCTGATCTGCACCTGTACATATAATCTGCGGATAAATCCTTGTGTAACTTTTTTCTCCGAGTTTTCTGAGAGCAGTTTCTGTTTTCTGGTGCGTGATAGAAGATTTCTGTGTAGGTATCGGCGGAATCTTGCACTTTAATTCGCAGAAAACGCTAAACTTGTGGAAATTTCAAAAAGTCATTTATAGAAGTCCTTCTTTATCATTGTTTTCTTCATATTGTATGCGGTAGCTTCGTTATTTTTGTTTCTGTGACTTTGAAAGACGGAAAAAGTCCCATTTCTGGCAATATCCCGAATCAAAGGATAAAGTGACGCATGCAAATTGGATATTATCCATTATTGCGTTCACCATGTGACGTCTATGAGTTAACACCATCGGACTATCATTTATTTCATTCCCTTAATTACGTACTTCATCTATCCTGCGTGAAAAACTCAGAATTCACAAATTTTTCAAGTCGTAGAAATTTTTCAAGACGGATCCTGTATACCTGTTAAAACCTTATTCTTTAATTCCCTTACGTTTAATCCTTCCCGGAAAATTGTCTTTTTCGCACAACAACAAATTCAATTACTTTTCAACCAGCCAATTGCTTCGATCAACTGTTTGATTCATTTATTTAATCCTTGTTTGTTCAGAAAAATGTTGAATTGATTACACGATATCACTTTATTCTCAAAATTGACTTTATTATTACAACTTTCATTCACATTTGTTGTCATTCATTTTTATTTGCTTTTTGTTTTCTTTAGAACAGTTATTCACGAAGTAAACAACAAACATAAGTGATCGAGTTGGAAAAATTAGAGAAACTTTTACTGAACGAAATATAAGGAGAAGATAAAATTATAACTAAAACCTTAATACATCAATTTCGGATGTTTTTGGTCCCAAGCAAGTTGAATTGAGAAATAAACCGTGAATTATTTTTATTTTTGGAAATGCACATAGGAGTATAAATTATTGTAATTGTTGGAAAAATATCACGGAATTGACGCGGTATGGAGATCCTTGAAAAAACGTTGACTTCGGGGTGTAGATAACGAAAACGTGAGTGATCCGTCATGTATCCTTCTGCGATGGCGCAAGACAACGTATGAGGAAGCTGACGGTGCTCGGGTCTCTGTGAGCAAATATAGATAGCATGGGAACCGCTTTATTTCCTACGAGATACGTTACAACGCTCTCCTCTGTACTCATTCCCGTCCCCTCAGCAGCCTATTTCATTGGTTTCACTTGAATAGGCTGGGGTGAAGGCATCACTGATCTTCGACCGATCGCGCTAGGATGCGGCGCGTGTACAAGGATGGCGTGTTGCAACTGAAATCGACGTAAAAAAACAGTCTGTCACATCGTTTTTTTTACGTAGATTAGGAAGAGATGGGCGAAATCACCCCATAACCCGTAATCTACAACTTCATCTCTAACTTTCCCCTCACCACGTCAGATTCGTGGTATGCTGCCCTTAACCCACGACAGTTGACCGGAAAGTGTGCGATCTGACTTCGACTTCATAATTTCAACTTTTGAGAAGAAATAAGCGATTAATGGTTGTTCAAGGAACTGACTCCTTCAAAAGTAGCCCCAATCTCGGCCCTTCGTTCCCCACCCTTTCTTTCATCGTCCAATAAGTTTTTTTGATGCCTCGTATTGATTTCTGCACTTTTCCATGTTCTCTTCTTGTTCTTTGTTTACAGTTTTTCATTCCTCATTTGGTGCACTCCATACATATCTTGGGTCTTCTTAGCAGTTTCAACAACCTCATCTCGTCCTCCCGATTAAATGCAATGAGCAAGTGCTGGAAATATTTAGTTTTGCCCACTCGACACTCCATTTTGATAATCTAGAAAATAAGAGTCACTTAAAACAAAAAGAAATTAAAGCAGCACTGCCGCGTAAAGAGAGCACTGTTCTATCTAATGCTATATCAACCCTTCCAGAACTTTTTATTTCTACGTGCATTTTTTAGTTTAAAAAAAAACCCATCAAGTTTTTAAAAAACAAAGTGCTCGGCATTGACTAATCTCTATGGGGAACGCCTATGCGCCAAGTCAATGTCATTACTCAAATGTGGTACCAACTCGTCAACTCTGGAGGGATAAAGGCGAGGTTGGCACTAGGGGAGTTTTGAACCACACCATTGATCGTGCAGTCACGGCTGAACCTCTTACCGCCTGCTCTACACTCGCCCTTTGACTTATTATTCAACCCAAAATTTTCAAAATACGCTCCGAAGAGTAACACTCTAACTTATCTTACAGCTTCATTCAAGATCAGGTGTGGTTTATATTAATTTTTATCGTACAATTTTTTTTAAAGAAGAGGTTTCGTCCAGTATGTGGCAAATCTCACTGCATAAAAAGAGATTCTGATCCACGAGCAGATAAAGGTTGCATTCAGCTGTTCATTCGTTCAATTCACCAGAAACCTCACTAATTTTCTCACTCACTACAAATTTAGACGTCTCGAGGAACTGCAGCGTTAGAGCAGTGTTTGAAGAACTCATCCAGTGAGACAACTACTCAACCAAGGTAACATAGTGGAAAAATTATTCAGTGACTTCTCTGAATTCTGAATCTTCTGCAAATAATTTTTGTAGGAAAACCACTGTGGATACACCTCCTGACATAGAATTTTACCGAAATCCCTTGGACAGAGTGAATAAAGAGAAGCGACGACCTACGATACATGAATTGGCTGTTAACAGACTGTGCTCCGTCGATTTGGGAGTTTGTCTTTCAATGTTTACTTTCAATTTTCAGTCATTTTTTAATTGCAGTGGATTCAACAATTTTCAATTTTACTCCAAAATGTTCGTACAATCTAACGGAATGTGTAAAACGTGAAATGTCATTAAGACAGTTTTAATATTTAATCTTAGGACTAGAGGTTTTGGTAGAAGGATTTGGGATTTAGGAATATATTTATTTTGCTATATATTTAGCTTTATTCGTAGAATAAAAAGGAATAAAGGAACTTTAGGGTCACAACTGCTCGCGGTAGGCCTGTTTATACTAGTTGCAATAGGTGCCGTATAACTCGGACAGTTAAAAGGATAAGCTCTCTGGCGTATAAATCCACTTTTTACTGAAATTTTGTGATGGTCAAGATTTAGGAACGCGTGTTGGCCCCTATAGTGACTTGGGGTGGGGACAAGTCTGGTACCGTTTTATCGACACCGAAGAGATGAAAGGCTTGATTAGCACTCGGGCGGTTTCGAACCCTCGACCACACCGCTACAGCGGACCTTTGACCGCGCTACACTCGCCCTTACTACTTTACTTACACGGTTATTTGGCTTAAATTGCGAAAAGGTGCTGTTATTCAGTTCATCACCGAAGACCAACTCAACCCAAATAGGTTAGATTTCCTGAGGAAGCTCGGAATGTTTCGTAACAACTCTCCGTTTCGTTCCGTTGATTTCCCGAATATTGCCGACCTGAAGTGCTCGACTCACTCGGCCCCGACAGACAGTTCGCCTGGTCGCCAAGTATCGCAGGCCATGGAAGGATTCTGTGCGAGTTCCTGCTGTACATCGAGGCGGTTTGGCACAGCAATGAAAAGACCACACGCCTCAGCGAAAGTATGCAAGATGCCGTCTCGGACAATAATACCAGCGTGCCGTTTAACCGTCCATACAGTGACTTGGGGTGGGGACAAGTCTGGTACCGTTTTATCGACATCGAAGAGATGAAAGGCTTGATTAGCACTCGGGCGGTTTCGAACCCTCGACCATACGGCGAAAAGGAGAGTTGTTACGAAACATTCCGAGCTTTCTCAAGACATCTAACCTATTTGGGTTGGTCTTCGGTGGTGTACTGAATAACAACACCTTTTCGCAATATCTTAAATCAAGGATGTCATAAGCACTTCGGAAGCCACAAAAGTAACTACAACGAATGCATCTCTTCAACTCTTAACGTTGAACAGACTTCAAAAAGGTCATCTGACAGGTTCAGCAAAGGCGTTTCCGCTATTGAACTCATAAGACCGCTCTTTGGACTTCTAAGTTCTCAGTGAAGACCTAAATTTCAAAGAATTCTTGTTAAAGCTAGTTTTAAATGTTGGGTAGTATGCAAGAAAATGCACTACGATGATTACCACATCTTTGTTACTGTGTTTAATTCCATATTGGAACCATAAATATTCCGTTGGCGAAAATGAAACAATGCAATTTTTATTGATCTGCGAACTCTTTTTCAGGAGTCAGTCCTCAGTCAAGTCAGCAAAAAAGAGTCTGAGGTGAAATTTGGATGGATCGAGGGAGTGTTCGTGCGATGTCTCCAGAATATTATTGGAGTGATCCTTTATCTTCGTCTGACCTGGGTAGCAGGACAAGCTGGAATTTGCATGTTTTTGGCTTACGTTACCGTTTTTTCCCCCTGGAAAGAAAAGATTTATTTCTTAGTGCTTGGATGGGCAATAATTCTGCTCGCTTCCTTCACCACTACTCTGACAGCGCTGTCCACCAGTACAATTTGCACTAATGGAGAAATGAAGGGCGGAGGATTGTACTATCTGGTCAGTTCATTTGAGGTCAACCGTTTGGCCCTGTAAAATTATCGATTAAAAGGAATAGTCAAATGAGCTTTTTATCACTTTCGGTTTGTCGATAAAATACAAGAAGTCGAAACTGTTATTTTTTTCTCCACTTTTACTAACACCATTTTTACTTTATTATTGTCATTATTATTCATTATTCCATAAATGATGGTTTTTCAGATGGTGTAAATTGAAGAGTGGGAAGGGGGAGTGGGAGGGGAATTTTGGAAGAGAGGCTTTGAAATTTTACCACAGAGGTGAACGAGGATTATAAAAAATGAAGGAGAAAATACTTTAGATCGAATAGAGATCAAAAAGGTCTGTTTACATAAGGTTTGAGAAAAACTGTAAAACTATAAAAACATTGTTTATCACTACTATTTATATTTATTCTCCATTATTTGTAGAACACACACTATACATGCTTAAAATTCATGAGTAAGCTTCATTTTTTCCCCTAATTCATTCATTAACGACATTTCAAAAAAGCAATCCTGAAATTTTCTAATTTCTTCAAGTTTTTTTCCAGTAGTTTGAACTGCTACTTTTCATCGGTTCCTCTTATTGATGTCTCTTCAATATAGTGTGTTATTATTAGGAATATACCTGCCTACCGTTTCCTTCTTCCCCATCAAAAACATGCTGTTTGGATTTTTCCTCACGTTTTTCTATGGTGTAGGAAACACAATCTTTTTAGATTTCACGAACGTTGGGGGCCGAATTCGGCGGATCGATTGGTCTTATTTTTTGCTTGGCAAATTGTGTCGGAGGAGCCCTGTATGTGGTTGGATTCGCTGAGACCATTTCGCATTTGATGGATGGCTATGGAATCACGATAATTGATGGAGGGGTTTGGGATGTTCGAATAATCTCATTAGGTGAAGTTTGGGACGTTCGGATAATCTCATTAGGTGAAAATCAGATGCTGAGAACTTGCATATGTACACATGCCAGCAGGTTTGTTGTCCCACAGCTCTCTTCATCCAGCAGTCACATTATTATTGAAAAAATAAATACATATATGCATCCATTTAGGGGATTTTCTTGCACACATACTGTGAACAAAGATGGATGGAATCCGCTTCCCCAAAAAAAAGACATTTCCAAATCTGAAATCATGAAAGAGAAGGGAAATTTATATGTAAAGGACACCTACAAAAATATAATATGAATAAATAATAAAATATATAGAGTGTATAGAGTACGGCCAGCAAATTACAAAGCGGCAAATGAAAAGCACTGTGAAACTTTGTGGGACAGTAAATCCTGCAAATAAAACATTTCAAACTACTCTGTCAATTTCAGCAACCTGCACCACTCTTGTGGCTTTGATATGTGTATCAGCAACGATTGAAAGTAAACTGCAGCAAGTACTCCTTGTCCCTTTGTTTTTATCCGTGCTCAGCTTCGTAGTTGGTTCATTCATCTGGACAGAAAAGAAAGAGCGTTATGGATATACGGGATATCAAGGTTGGTCAGCTGTTTTCATATGCGCCTTGCTCGTAAAGTGGGCCCCGAATATCTTCAACCGAGTGACCGCGATGCGCATTCGATTGGGGCAGGATGGAGAGAATAGGAATTGAATGTCACGTGGCGTAAGAACGTTCATTCCAGAAAATGCGTTGCGGCTACTCAGTTGAAGACATTCAACGCTGACCGCATATAGTTTTTCCAGCTGATACATTAGCTGCTAACATGTGGCCCGATTTTCGTCAAGGACATTCATTTTTTTCGATCTTCTCGGTGTATTTTCCTGCAGCAACCGGCATCATGGCTGGAGCAAACATAAGTGGGAATCTAAAAAATCCACAGGTGAAATTGAAATAACTGTTCCCGGCAGCAATTTCGAAAAGATTATTTGGAGATGGTAACCATACTGAACATCATTGTGGATTCAGCTATTCTGAAAATAGTGTTACCCTTTGAAGGACGCTATTCCACGCGGAACTCTCAGTGCCATTCTAGTTTCAACGATTATTTACATGAGTGTTTTGACAATTGCTGGAGCAACTTATGTGCGTGACGCAGACGGTGAGATTCCGCTGAATCCTTTAAGTACACCCGACTGTTGTTACAACTATAGCTGCCCGTTCGGACTACTCAATTACTATCAGGTGCGCAGTACTCTCGGGTTTTTTTTTCTCGAAGTGTTGGTTTGCTGTATCTTCAGATTGTTATGGTTACGAGTGTGTGGCCACCTCTGATAACGGTTGGTATAGTTGCTGCCACGCTTTGTTCGGCTTTGGCAAGTCTCATCAGTGCTCCTAAGATTTTTCAGGTTCGCGGTATATTTG
This sequence comes from Necator americanus, assembly GCF_031761385.1. Classification (NCBI taxonomy): domain Eukaryota; kingdom Metazoa; phylum Nematoda; class Chromadorea; order Rhabditida; family Ancylostomatidae; genus Necator; species Necator americanus. The sequence goes on along the minus strand of NC_087373.1, from coordinate 13,501,914 downwards.
TTGTTTATTTGATTGCTAAAGGGTTAGCTCGGGGAGTCTCAGTGCCTATACAAACTTATACATACAGACGAGCCAGTTATCCACAGCAGTGAAAAGTTGCGCATCTGTTGGCTATCTTGCTGAGATAATTCAGGATGACTGGCACTATTCTCACACTTTTCAGTTTTAACCAAGCACTTCAGAATCTCACATGTGATTACAATCATTTTCAAGAAAACTGCAGTGGAGTACAACGATAAAGATCCTGAAATAGAAGAGAAATCTCAACCACAGCTTGAATTACAAGGAGAATTGGTTGCTTCCTCACACTGTGAAAGTATTTGTATCACAAATAGTTGGAGAACCTGTGTGAATTGTTCTAGCATACGCCAAACAATGTGACTTCGTCGTTCTTTCACGAATTAGTTCGAAGATTTCGATAAAGAGGATCAAATACCCCTGCGTCTTGCCTGTCTCGGCTAAAAAAAAGTCTTGACCATAATTCAAACATCAGTGACTCTGTGTCCACGCTACTGCATTACAAAGCTGTTCCAACGCCGTTTCTTACGACGATGAGGGCGAGATGAGCGGAACCACCTCTGATCCCGAAATCTCTAGCTTTTCCTGCGGATTTCCCCCACCACATCAGATTCGTAGTGTGCTCCTCTTGAATTTTGAAGATGAATGCACTGGCTGCGGATATTTCTGGATAATATCTTCACAGACAGAGGAAGGGGCCTAAGTAGAACGATGAACTTGTCCCTGTTATCAGCTGGATCACTCTCCATCTCAACGTCACAAAGACTGCTCAGTTTAAGGAATCTTGTCTGTTCGATTATATTTGACGATAATATCGTGCGTGAGGTGTCAAAATCAAAATATACAAACCTCCAATATTCAGCGCTGCATGGGGCTCCTGGGATCCGCCAAACGGTTTGATTCCGTTTTAACATCTGCTTCAATTTCCCGTGAATGGCATCACCCCACGAATCTGGGATGGTACGAGTTTCAGGTGAGTTATGCCTATATGGGGTCGTAGGTTGTGTGGAAGAGTGTGATTCCGTCCATTTCTTCCTAATTGGGTAAGAGGATGAATAATCTGGTATGGCGCGTGCACAAATCTGGTGCGCTCCCATAGAACTAGTTGTAGAAAATAGCGCCCCGGAACGCTCGAAGCCGCATCTTCCAGGCCGTTTTCTACGGCAATTAGGAAGAAATGAACAGAATCACCCTCCTCCACATAATCTACAACCCCGTATACGAATACTCCACCGGGAATCTGTACCACTCCGGATTCGTGGGGCGATGCCTTTAAGCGACTAATGTTGCAGCATGAAAGCCTCGCGGTATCCACTTATGCCATGCAGCACACGACCGAATCAAACATAGGCAACTTGTGAGTAGTGTGCCTTTAGCACCCAGAAGGGCAAAACATCCTATACTGAGCTTATTATAGCAAACTAGTGGCGGCGAACACTTTGCAAGTACGAATGAAATTCTTTTCGTCCAGAAAGCACCATTACAACAGTATTGGTGTTGTAGTAGGTAGGTGATGAAGACTTGCTTGCACCAAATTATTTTCAGGCAATATGCGAGGATAAGGTGATACCAGCTGTGCATTTCTTTGCAAAAGGATATGGACGTGGAAATGATCCCAGAAGAGCATACCTGCTTGCTTTTTTTGTAACGTCTGCTGTACTTATGATAGGTAGGCTACTTATCAATCAATGTAAAAGAGTGGAAGTTGTGGAACAAAGCTATGGAGACTATTCGAGAATGCTGAGCTGGCGCAAAATTGATGCACGTCTTTAAACTAATTCCTTGAGATATAATAAGATGCTTGTATATTCTGCTATTGCTGCTTATTGTGGATTTCAAGGGCCAACATCACAGCATCACTCCACGAATCTGGGGTGGTACGGGTTCCAGGCGGGCAATGCCTATACGTGGTCGCAGAATAAGGGGAAGAGGGTGATTTCGTCTATTTCTCCCCGTATCAGTGTAAGCGGACGACCCCGGAACGCCGTTTCTTACGACGGCTTCTGTTGCAACGCGCAACCATTGCGTCTCCTGCGATTCATCGAAAACCAATTCGGACGGATCGCAGGAGGGGTGCGGCGCAACGGTTGTGTATTGTAAGGGACGCCGTCGTAAGAAACAGCCTTCCGGGGTCCTCCGTTTACGCTGATACGGGGAGAGATGAACAGAATCACCCTCTTCCCCACAATCTACGACCCCGTAGGCATTACCCGCCTGAAACCCGTACCACCCCAGACTCGTGGGGTGATGCCTTTAATAAGGCAATACTAGCAAATCAAACGACATAATAATTTCAAATTCAAGCGTGAAAATGTGAGGATGGAAGAACATGAAGAGGGAATTTCGAAACAGAATCGAAGCTCCGAGTGCTGAGGGCGGCTCCTATGCACTGGTCAGCCGCGAGAAAACTACAGCAGGAAGAGACCTGCACATATGCTCCGTCGCCACGAAACTCCCCGACTTCGCAAGACTTTCGCGCAGTGTACCACTGTTTCTCCGACACGGCTACTGTAACGGGGTGGAAAACAAACATAAAAGTACTTGAATGTCAAGTCAAAAGGGGTCTTCCTATAGATTATCTTGGAAGTCTACAGATTACTTTAGAAAGTACGAAAGTTCCTTATTACATGTAAAAAAGTGTTTGTAAAACAGCTTCTACGTTTCCACTGTACATCTGGCAAAAATAGGTCTATATCAGTGATGCTCTGGAGTAGGAAATGGATAGAGGTACTTTCTACAACATTCCGGTATCCGTAATCAGACATCCTTAGACACATTTTCGTAGCTTTCCAAAAAATTCGCCTCATGCGATGTGACGGCGCCAACCTGTGACTCCCAGCGGTACCATAACAGAGTACATAGTGGGCATGGTCCACTACTTTGATTGAGGTCTTTATGATCTCTGGGAGTACATGGGAGATCGCTTCAGATGGACGGACAATTTTGGGTTTTATACATTAGTAGAACACGTGGGGTTAACTGTATAAGCAATAAATGGAAATACGAAGAGGTGTGTACTTTTCCTTTTAATATTGAAATTGCATCAAGTGAATGAGAAAAACACCTGTCCCCCGCGGGTGTAGCGCACGTCGGTAGGAGGGCCGAGACTGACAGCACGACCCACGTTTCGAAACCACCTTCGCGCCAACCAAGCCTTTCATCTATCCGAGGTCGATCAATTGGTACCGGACTTGTCTCGTAGGATAAAAACACTGACTTGACACATCGGGTTTCCCAAGTAAGTCAGTGTAAGGCTAGAAACGCTTCCATAAACGATTCTGAATGGAAGTGAACGAGTTAGTGCATCCCAGAAGGATTTATATCTCAGAAATTTTATTCCTTATCTAAGCTCTGCAGGAATAGTTTTTTAAATGAAATTTTACGTTTTCGGTTCATATCTGTGCATGTTATCAACAAAATGTATTCCAGGTGAACTCAATTACATAGCACCATTTATTTCTAACTTTTTTCTTTGCTCATACGCTCTACTGAACTATTCGTGCTTCAGTGCATCATTTTCACAATCTCCAGGTACGAAAGAATACTTTTATTGTTAATTTTCTGTACATTGGTGCGGGGAAATTAAAGGTTTTCGTCCCGCCTTCCGATACTACTCACACTGGCTGTCCTTACTCGGAGCTGTCATGTGTGTTGCCATAATGGTTATCATGTCGTGGCTTACAACATTACTCACATTTCTATTCTTCCTCACTGTATACGCTTTCATAAAACATCTAAAACCAGGTAATCATTCTTTTGTTCTGCTGGTAGTCACTTTAGGTGGCGTTTAAGATGTCAACTGGGGCACTTCGACTACGGCAACCACATACATGCACACATTGAGCGGTGTAATGAAGCTTACAAAGGACGAACTCCATGTCAAGAATTATCGTCCACAGGCACGTTATTTTTATACCATTGAAATAACTTAAATTCAACACACTCTCAGAGTCAAACGTTTTAAACAAACATTTTAAACCTTTTTTTTTACTCTCATGGTTTCTCATTCTTCTCACGTAACAGTACATGAATAGGATTACATATTTATGGTTCATCCTTTTCCTTTAGTTCTATCGTTTGTTTAGCCCTTAGAGAGCCTCCAAGATGACAAGTTCGTACGGATTTAATTTCTGTCCCTTTTTTGTGTATTTGTATGTGTATTTGTGCACGATTGACATTTCTCGTGGTCGTAATAAGAAGAAAACTCTTTTGCCAGTTTTTTTCTCTCTTTTGCAGGGTACCTCTTCAAAGACTTCTACTTGCAGGAATGGAAATTTTTTCATTTCTGCAGAATTTCTGCAGCTTATTTTGGGTAACTGTGCTAGTTCCCCTTCTGCTAGGATTGTATTACATCTACGATTACAACTTGCGCTGTTCATCATTAATTATGCCAAAAATGGGACAGTAATTGCATCCCAACAAAATAAAATATAATAGCCCTTCTAAGAGCAACACAAGTGGAATAAAACCATTGGAAAATGGCTTCGCTAAAGCTAGGTAGTCCTGTTCATGCATTATTACGCGAAAAGTGGAAAACAAAAGCAATAAAGTTTGGGGTCTTTTAAACTGTATACTGTAGAGAGGGCTCAATAAGGGTGATGGAATAATCTTTCGTACATACGGTGTGCACACTGTTCGATAAATTCCTTATCGTCTTGAAAACGTGAAACGTTGAGTGCAGACCGCACATAACTAATCGAAATCTATTGAAAACCGAATCTAGATCATCCAGCTGTCGTTCGCCAGGAAATCGGAAAGATGAAGTGACTTGAGTCGGTGCCGCAGCACTCAAATGAAGTTTAAAAAAACGATGACTAAAATAATTGATTTGTTTAATTGGGCCGGACACGAGGTTATTACTATCCTTTATTCATGGCTAACGTTTCGGCAATATCGCCTTCTTCACTGCTTGTAGGGGTGAAATCGAACGTGATTAATCCGATCAATCGCCCAATCCGCCCAACAAAGAAAGTCCTAAGTTTACTGTTGGGTCTCGTAGTTACCAGTGGAAGAAAAGTTGCTTTGTTGGGCGGATAGGCCTTTTTGGTCGGATTAATCACGTTCGATTTCACCCCTTCAACCACTGAAGAAGGCGATATTGCCGAAACGGTAGCCACGAATAAAGGACTGTAACAACCTCGTGTCCGACTCAACTAAAGAAATCAATTATTGAAACATCACCAAGACGAGGTTTATCGAAAGTCGTACATGGAGGTGACTAGAATATTTTTTCGGACGATTTGTGGTCCATCTTATGTTCAAAGTACTGTAAGAAGAAATCTACCGGAAACAGCTACATATGATCACATGTACAACTCTGAAAAAACAACCTCATCTGACCTACTCTCCTAGAATTCCCACACACTCTCTAAATCAACGATTACAGATTCTTGTTTTGAGCGGTGTACCTTATGAGAGACCGACCCTGATGCGCATGGCATACAGTATTACGAGAGGAACTAGCCTACTTGTTTGCGGAAATGTTCTGATAACAGAAGTAAGAAAAGACAACGGTCTCTCTCGGGTAGCATTCCTACGAAGAAGTATTGCTTAGGACACAACACAGCTCAGTGAGCAGTTGGAGACGGCTCGTCATACGGATGAAACGTCACAGAAAAACCTACGAAAGCAAGGTATCAAAGGAGTTTGCAAATCAGTTGTTGCAAGAACACTGGAAGATGGATGTGATATGCTGTGTCAGGTAAGGCAAACTTCCAAATATTTTTCTACATCTTAACTTTTTGGTAGCTCCTGAATTAGGCCTCTGGTCTCGGTAAACTGACGCCGAACATAGTCCTCCTCGGATTCATCGAAAACAGCGTTGGCGACAGATCTTCCATTGGACTCTCTTCAAGAAATGCTTACTTGAAAATCATTCAGTCAGTTGCAATATTTTGTTCAGTTATTCAAAATTCTTTCGAATCTTTTTATTTCCGAAATCTACTATCTAAATCCCAATCTATCATCACATCTTTTGACAGGCAGGCCTTTTACAACGACATGGGTGTAGGAATTTTACGGTCAAAATGCACAACAGATGTTAATAGTCAACCAGGTGCTTCTTTCCTGTAGTTACTGTGTTATGCCTTACGAGAGAATTCTTGCACTCGTAAGTTGAATTTTGCACTTTTTTAACTGCAGTTATGGACTTCTGTTCAGTGATTTGCTGTTGAATTGTCGCATTTACGGATTGCAGATCAGAAAAAGTACTACGAAGGTGCTACTATTTCTAATTATGGGAGCATTGTCTGAAACAGCCTCTCTTTTCCACCTTTACTGAAATATCAACTACGCACGCGCTATAGTGCTAATCACTGTATTTTTCGGTGGTTAGTACAGCAGTACTGATAGATTAGAGGTCTTGCAATGGGACAAAGGCTGGCACTCACTCTAGTCATCGTTTTCGTATCGGAAGTCGAGAAATCTATGCAGAATCCACTGTTGTACTCTCCTTCTACACATAGACCAGTCTGAACGTCCGGATAAACCCGGGCTTCAGACCCGTCTTACCCCATTTTATAGCTTGCTGGTGCCGGCGCCTCATTCCGATAGCGTGGACCCGTCTCCCTCTCTTTTTGGAATTTCGCGACTGACACGTACACACACTTGACAGAATAAGCCTATTATATAGCATGATGGTTTGCAAATTTGGAAGATTACATTCACATAAAGGTTTATTTATCCCCACTAACATATGGCAGAAACTAACTTGTCTTATCGAAGGCAACATACGTATTATATCACAGCTCTGGACAATGGTAGAGCAAGCGGAGCGTGTGTAAAGAGGGTCCCAGCAGATTTTCGAGCATGTCCTGATCATGCCTCGCCAGAGCAATTACCAGGGGTGCGAGAACGAGATCTCATTTCGTTCCTAAATTCCTGACTCTGCGCGGTTGCCGCTAAACATCATACTCTGCGTCACCGTCACCGGCTCGGTTTAATTTCACATTCACAAGCTACAAAATTGTTGTGGAGAATTAGAAACATCCACTGGAATTTTGTGATATGAGGTGACCTCAACGCTGTAACCATACGAGAAGCGTAAAATAAACTACGTAAAATAAGAGAGAAAGGTGCATGTAGTAGTTCCAAATTAAGTATGAAAAATTTCGTTAAATACGGAACATTCCAGATGGACCCTCTGTATTTTCGACCTCTTATATGAGAAAGAGTTAATGTGATAAGATTTCTAGACTTCCTGAAGGTAAAATCTAGACAAAACCCATCCATGTCCTCTTACTTCAAAACCACACAAAATGACATGTACTTTTAACTACATTTTTTAAAATTTATTCTATAATTTCGACAACTCACAGCATTCTTCTTTACATGTTTCCTTACAACTATGTAGTCCTTTGCACCTCTATGGCCAGAGGAGCATCTAAGACGGTTGTCTAGGTCTCTATGAACGACTGGAGCGCGACCTCATCGAGATATGGTCGCGTATCCAGCGGCATATCCAGTGGATACGTAATGTCTCAGAGGTATTCGCGGAGAATCCGCCGGGACCCTCTTTACCGTTCCCAGAGCAAGCGCCTATCAGATGGATGCAGATGTTTGGCATCTCACCGGTGCAGAGTTTTGCATCATTATGGAGCATTTTCGTGACACACACGGAGTAAGCGCGTTATAAAATAGCTATAAAATAGCTAGCTAAAAATAGCGTTATAAAATATAAAAGGACATCAGCTTCCGTGACCTCAACCAGCAGTGTGCGTGTCACATTAGGTTCACAGGAGAGAAACCGATAGAAAACTAGTTGGTTTTTTGAGCGCACATAACTATTTGCGGAATGGGATGTGGAAGACTCAGTATCGAAAATCCGGTAGCAAAAACATCACACCCCACGATTTTTCAGCGTAATCAGGCGAAATGAAAACCTCCGATACAGGTAACATCCACACAACAGCGGAAACGATTGTATTGAGCAGCCAGAAAAAAAAACATGGTTCTTAATATCTGGCCTATAAGGTAGCAATATTCAATGGGTGCCCGGCTACAAACTGTCCTCTTTGAAATACACAACTATCTTCTTAAAGATCCAACCTCGTGAACGGTCCAGAAAAGACTCTGTTCTGTCTAGCTTGCATCACCGACGACGTGAGCAGAGCAATACGGAGTTGCATATCTGATCTAAAGAATGACGTAAAGTTACAGAAATATCACTAGCAACCTTGAAGCGGCTGGTACATAATCGTGCGTATGACCGTCTAAACTACTGGTAGCGCCGTGGTTTGTCCATTTGTGAAGAGAAGTGATTGCATCGTACCAGAAGTCGTTCATGTTATCCAGGTCATTTGGTAGCGGTTATGTAGGAGAAACTGGGCGCCAAGCGCTTATTTGGGCGAAGAAACATCTAGATAGTCTTGCAAAGTCAAAAAATACCTAATCAAATCTCCAAAATTGAGTTGGGAAGTTAGTAATTGTCCAAAGTCCAAAAATAAAGCGAAAATATGAGTGCATTGCGATCACAATCACCTCTGTGGATTTTGATATATGTAGTGAACCGATAGGCTTCCCTACAATAGCCCTTGTCATTTATGGCTGTGGAACAAGGTGCCCCTCTATGTCACCTCTTTAACACCTGAGATTGTTCGTTGACCACGCAAACTGTCTGGATGCTTTTTGTAGAGTGACCAAACATCATTTTGGGAGCATTAATCCCTTATTGCTCTGACTTTTTCGGGCTCTGACGGAGGCGATAACCTCGAAATGGTAAATTTACCATTTAGAAGAGAAAAGAAAGAAAGATTTAGAAAAAAAATTATTGACTGTAGTTCAAACAAATCAATGAAATCACGTACGTTACGGATATGACATTGATATGATAGCATGAAACAGGTTTATCAATAAGTGCTTTCGCTTTTTCTTCCAGAAGAGATTGAACATGGAAGCAATAGGATTTATATAAGGAGTAATGTGTCGTCGCAAACGTCCAATGTAGTAGCTCGAAACTCGCTTCAGTTTCGCGGCCGTTAAAAAATGAATTGAGTATAAACAAAAGTAGTACTGCAAAACCAGAAACATCCGACGCGTGCTTCTCTACGACTATAGTGCATGAACTAAGCAGCAATAACTTACGCAGAGCATGTGAGGAAAAGTTTCATAAATCTTTTTTCATAGAATGTGTCACGTGCCGGGGGTATCCAAATTTTCGACCTGTACATCCTCCATTTTTGTCTAAATTTTGTTTCTTTTTATTTTTTTTAATCGGTAGCGCGTTTTACAGATTTAAATTCAAACATTACCACACATACTTTACACATTACCTTCCAAGGAGTTTGATTTAATGTTAAATCGTCTTTTCTTTTAAAAAGAGAAGCGAAAAAACTTATTTCCGAACCTAACACATTTGGCGTTCAACCCGGTGACCGAGACGAGTGCACCGCATCACATTTTAGCCAGACACAGGATTCCTCTTTTTGTCCTCTTCTTTTAATTTAAGGCGCATCATGGTCAACTGGTTCAACACACTCTAGAACCGACTATAGCGCTGGTGATGCACTGTTTACGGATCAGGTCCGTGCTAGACGTTGTGTGAACGCTTAGGTGCCTCACCACAACACAGTTTTTCAAACGATTCATTAGCTATTCTGTTTCAAACAGCAAAACTTCATTATTTCCAAATTAAACAAAATAATCGTATCAGCACTTGTACTTTCCCAAATCTGCTTTCTCCTTTGATGGAACGTCGCTCCACTTTTCAACTATACCGCACAAAAAGCTGCGTACGACACCTTTCTCGTCCACACTCCCTATAATTTTATAGCTTAATAATACAAGGAAAATTAAGTTGGATACATTAGTCCTTTCACCTCCAAGCAGATATTCCACTCCTACATCAAGCTCTATTCCGCAAGCTGCTGAATTTGAAGCTGTGACAATTTGATTAGACAATTTTTTGATCTTAGAAGGCTTCTGTAAAGATCAATTTTCAGAAATCGGAACCGAGATTTTGTTTTATTTAGAAACACTAATGCTCACCCTATAAACACAAATATGTTGTACTACATAAGTAATGTCTTGAAGCCCGTCTGGGCTAGTGTTGGGGTCCTTCTTTGAGATCACTTTCACATGAGATACTGTAAGACCGAGTTAGATTTCTTCAAAACCCTTTCTTTTGTATAGTCGAGTTAAAAAATCCCCATGTTTAGCATCATTGGCTGGACAATGCCTGTGATGCAGTCACATTCAATTGATTCACTTAAAGGGATCATCCCAAGAATCTGGGGTGGTACGGGTTTCAGGCGGGTAGCGCCTACACGGGGTCGTAGATTGTGTGGAAGAGAGTGAATCCGTCCGTTTCTCACCCTATCAGTGGAAACGGGCGACCCCGCGATGCTGTTTCTTATGACGGCTTGTGTTGCAATGCGCAACGTTTGCGCTCCGCCCACCCCGCCCCCGCCTGTGATTCGTCCGAATGGGTTTTCGCAAATCGCAGGCGAGGGCGGCGCAAGGGTGGCGCAATGCAATTGAGGACATCGTCAGAAATAGCGTTCCAGGGTTCTCCGTTTCCACTGATATAGGTAGAAATGGACGGAATTATCCCCCTCTCCATAATCCACGTATACAAATACTCCACCTGAAATCCGATCCACCTCAGATTCGTGGGGTGATGACTTTAAGCTAGAATATGCAGGGCACTACAGGCATTAGCCAAATTGTAGAAATGCACGAAGCGCCTAGGGTTTTTGACTTTTTAACAAAATCCCTACCGAAATCGGATGAACAGAATGATTCCTTAGGCGTACCAAATGGGAGACATGAACAAGCATTTGACACTGTAACACATGCAGCAACAATCACAAAGTATTTCATAGCTGAAATACCACAAATTAAAAAAAAACACTTCATTTCAAGAGAAAATACAGTTCAACAAAGATTACAGTTCAGCGTGAATCGTATACTGTAAGCCCCTTTTATACTAGTTCGAAGCCGCTTATCGCACCATGTTATGCCTTGTTTTTGTTGTCGTTGTTTTTTCATGTTTTTGAATGCATAAATAATAAGAAAGAAGCAAAACAATCGAGACTGCTGTGCTAATCCATTGAAATATTCTAGGTAACTGTAAGGTATTGTGTATTTTATTCGCAGATTTTGTTGTTCCTCCGAGTTCTCTTTCAAGTAACCAAAGCAAAGATAGAGGATAACAATTGAAAAGGTGAATCATTGCGCCTCTTCCTGGATGATCCTCTATATCAACCTCCCTTGAATCTCCTCAGTAAGAAGAGGTGTCCAATACAAGTATAGTATTATGTAATAGTAAAAAAAAAAGAAAATCTGTGAACAAGCTGCGTAGCTAGGTCGTTTCGTGAGGTTTTCAAATGAATTATAGGGTGATTTGGAATGTTTAAATGTCCAGATACCCTGCTCTATAAAATATGTTCCTCTTCCTTATTTCTCATTTATTTATTCCAATAATTTTGACGAAATTCGGCCGACAGAATAAAAGAAAGGATCAACGAGGAGGAAAAAAAAAGATGGATTTCTTGCAAATCGTGACAAGTGTGGTGCTTATTTGCCAACCTTTAAAGGGATGAAAGGTGGCTGATCTATCGTCAATGTGGATTTTTAGGTGTTTACAAACCGTAACATTCTTTTGGACTCAAATAGTCAGTAGACGATCCTGTGGGGTGGAGCCATTGTAAAATATTAGGTTGTTCGGATATAAACGAGACTTTCGACTCAAACTTTCAAACATCACAAAATTTTTTATAACAAGTCTTTATTCCAAACAATATTCTCCACACCTATCAACAACGCTTCGCCATCGATCATGCAGGTTGTGGATGCCGTCCTCAAAGAAGTTGGTTGGCTGCGAGTCGAAGTATGATGCGTCCCATAATCGGACTTCAGGTCGATATTGTTGAACTTTTTCTCCGACAATCCGTGATGCATCGATCGAAATAGATGGTAGTCAAGTCCGGACTATACGGCGGATGCGGCAAAACTTTCCAGCCCAACTCTTCGATTTTTTTTTCAATTTACGGACAGCTTTATTTTCATCACTCAGCTTGTGAGGAACCCATTTGCCGCACCGATTTATCTTCCCGATTGTATGTAGATGCTCATCAATTGTCGAATTCGAACATCCGAACTTTAGGGCAAGTTTTCTTGTAGTTTGTGTCGGATCAGACTCGATCGCCTTCTTCAGTAATTCGTCGTCTACCACTTGAGGACGACGTCGGTGTTCTTCGTCTTCTAAGCTCTCATTTCCATTTTCAAAGCGTTGAAACCATTTGTAGCATTGACTTCGCAAAATCACATCTTCAATAAAATTAAAATAAAAAATAAATGAATAAATAAAAAATTTTTGTTTTTATGAAATAAAAAATTTTTATGAAATAAAAAAATATTGCAGAAATCAAAAACAAACAAAAAAGAAAGTGAAATATACAGGAAAACGCCAGGAACAAAATGGAACCAAAACTGTCCAAATTGTTGTTCGAAATTCGTAAAATTTCGAAAGTCTCGTTTATATCCGAACAACCTAATATTACTTGCTCAATTGTTCCTAACAGCGAAACTTATTCCTAATTTAAAGGCAGCATACCACGAATCTGGAGTGGTACGGATTTCAGGTGGAGTATCCATATACGGGGTCGTAGGTTATAAAGACCGAGGTGGTTTCACTCATCTCTCCCTGAATCACTGCAAGCAGCTGGCCCCTGAATGCTGTTTTGTACGATGCCTTCTATTGCAGCGCGCCACCTTTGCACGCTTAGCGTCCCTTACTGCCTATCGGAGCAGTCCGCATTGATTTTCGACGAATCGCAGGGCGGAGGCGGCGCAAGGGGTGGAGCGTTGCAATAGATGACGTCGAACAAAACAAGCATTCTGGAGGCAGCTGTTTGCTGTGATGCAGGGAGAGATGAGCGGAATCAGCCCGTCTCCATAATCTACGATCCCGTATACGGATACTCCACCTGAAATCCGCACCACCTCAGATTCGTGGTATTCTGCCTTTAAAGAAGCAGACACACCTTTCAACCTAGTAAATCTGCTTACTGTCCTCTCAGGTAAAGTAGTGGTCAACGTATAGTGCCCGTAGAATTACAAATCAATAACATCTGCCATTCGAAACTTTTGTTTCTCATTTCCACCCGCTTCACTTTACTCAGTTACACTATTAAAATTATATTGTTGACGTAATCAGGGACAAAAGACCGTATTTTAGTAGAGCATCGACTAAATGAATGCGATCTTATACATGATAAGATGCACCTCTAGAAAAGAGTGTAGAGACCCAAATCTCACTCCTTTTATTCTCTTTTGAGAAATCTTGATAGACTGTAATAATTCCATTGTCTGTGCTCATTGCGGACATTCACTACATATATTACAGGTAATTCTGGTAAGTTTCCTTGGAGAATTCTGAAAGCATTATATATATATATATATATATATATATATATATATATATATATATATATATATATATATATATATATATATATATTACTACTAATGCTAAGGACCACCGTTGTTTCTGCAGCAAACGACGCCAGTTGCTCTTGTCGAGAGAAAAGGTTTTGAGATGCATCAAGCCTTAAAGGCATCACCCCACGAATCTGAGGTGGTGCAGATTTCAGGTGTATTCGTATATGGGATGGGAGACTATGGAGAGGGGGTGATTCCGTCCATTTCTCCGTAATTGTCGTAAAAAACGGCCCCGAAGATACGGCTTCGGGCGTTCCGGCGCAATATTTTCTACAAGGAGTTCGACTGGAGCGCGCCAGCCTTGTGCAGCGCTGCATCTTCCGGGCCATTTTTTACGGTAATTAGGAAGAAATGGACGGAATCACCCCCCTCTCCATAGTCCCCCATCCCGTATACGAATACTCCACTTGAAATCTGCACCACCTCAGATTTGTGGGGTGATGCCTTTAACTACGATCTTTGATTATGTCCAACACAAAGAATACCTCTACTTCTTATTATTTCTTTGCTTTATATTATATTTATTTATTATACTATTTATTATTTTTATTATACTTATTACGTCATCTTATCTTATTATGTTTCTACTGTACCATTATTTATACTATTGCACTATTATAGATTTGTCTTTGTCTCAGTGATTTTGAAGAAGAAAGCTACTATTCCTCTATACTTGCAGACAAAAAATCCCGAATGGGTTTTTCTGGGGTGTCCGATTCGTCAACCACTCCTACAACTGTGAAAAAAACCATAAGCAAACGTGCCACAATCGATGTTTGGTGGCTAAGCGACGATGGAGGATTGACGCTGCTGGTTCCATATCTTCTTACACGAAAGAGGAGCCATCTGGAGGTTAGTCACTAATAGGTTAGGAGAAATACGAGGTTTCCCGAGAAATAAAAGGATTCAGGGTGCTTATCTCCGTATCTTCACAATTGCTGCTGATGGTGTTTCCATTTCGTCGGAAGAGGAACGAATGGCATCACTTCTTCAGAAATTCCGAATTCAATACAAACACTTGCACGTGGTAGCAGCAATCAAAGAACCACGGAAGGAGATGTACGTAGGACAATGCAAAGACTAAGCGTCGAATGTATTTTGGTGCAGTAACTAGGAGCGAAAAAAATTAGGTCCTTAATACCATGTGGCTTACTCAAAAAGAACAAGAAAATTGGGTCCTTCCATGCAGCCTGTTACAAGAATTAATCCACTTACTGTTTCATGGACTCAACAATCACTTCATGCACTCGAATCAGTGGCGAACGCAACAAAATACTATTTCCAGATTCTACTTGTTTATTTATTTATTTATTTATTTACCTACTGCTCGCAAAACTGAACTTTGGTAATCCTAAAATTGAAAGATGTGATAAAAACAATAAGAAAAGCAGGGAAGGAGGACAAGGAAAGCAAAATAGTATGGTTTTGTTCATGGTTATTCACCTGTGATCCTTAAGGAACTTGATATTACATAGATTATCATGAATTATATTACATTTACTACAAATTCACAAATTCATGAAGATCTTTTAGAAAAAAACAGTCATCCAAAGACGGGGAGAGGGTGCACATCCCAGGCGGATTGATTAACGCCAGACACTTTATCCGTTATCCTTTATCCTTTATTCAAGGGTCATAAATCGTGTAGAGAAAGAAATCGTTAACTTAGATCAAAGCAGACCGAGCTGGCAAAGCTGTGCTTCATCTGGTCACAGCAATCGGTAAGATTCTACAGTAAGGTATAGCTGAAGTATGCTCATTGTTGTTTAAACACACACCTATGGTTCAAGAGACAGTTGTGCCGATAAATATTGCTGAGGAAAAATCTTAAACAAAAGTAATCCTTATAATTCTATCACAAAGAGTTGGTTTGAAGAGAAAGAGGAAGGGATTGCTTTGCAGAGTTATCTCAATTTTTGTAATTAAGTAGCATATGGTGATCTTCTGAAAAAAAAATCTCCTTTGTTGACCATATAGGAGCAGGACTTTTATGTATTAAGAGTATTCCAACAAAAGAGAAAAGTAGTTTCTTTTGAAACAACACTTAATCAAATAGGAACTTGTTGTATCTTCTTATTTTTAAAAAGATTGCTTTGATTTCAACCTGTAACTCCCACCTTTATAAGGTGCTCAAGCTACTGTTTATAATTGCCTGAATTCGTTACTCCATTTGTACCTTTGATATAGTTCACGCCCTGATTCCTGATTCCAGGACAACTCAGGTGTGCGTAGAATAAGATAATGTGAAAATTGCGCGCGTTATGCGTAACTTGCGACGCGTCGCAGCCACGCGGAAAAAAAGTGCGATGCGGACTTGATCTTACGCAGAAACCAAACTCAGGATATATAACAACGAGAGCTAACCTATAAGAGCGAGCTGATGTGCTTCCAAAAAGGTTATTCCTTGTACTTTCAGCGAGGAGCGCTTCTACAAATCTTTAGAACCGTTAAGAGGAGATGATGACGGCATGATAACAGAATCAGAGGTAATCAAAATGAAGGCTAAGACAGCACGGCACATCAAAACCGGAATTCTTTTACATGACTATTCATCCGAAGCGGACCTGATTGTTGTGTGAGTTTTTCTTTTCTCCAATTTAGTCTGAAAGATCACATCAATTCTTTACCAAGCGGTGTCTTCAATCCTTGACTTTTATTCTTCAGAACATTACCGGTCCCGATCAAAGAAATGAGCGGTGCATTGTACACAAGTTGGCTGGAAGCTATATCGACAGATCTGCCGAACATTTTGCTGATACGCGGAAATCATCACAATGTTCTCACATTCTATTCCTAGTTTTGCATCTACTTCATTGGTTTTGTGCCCTCATAGTCCTTGGAACGATTATAGACTTGAAAGCATTTTGACAAATTTTTATTAGCTTGTACAACTGACATATAAATGTTTATACTTGGTTATTTCCTTTGTTGACTGAATCATCGCAACCACATCCGTCATCCACATAGTATAGTCGGGTCAAAACGACTATATTATGTGGAGAACGGATTTGCTGCTTGCGTTGCGTAAGCAGCTGTGCCCAAAGTGGTGTGGGAGAGTCAGCGGTTGCGATCGGGGTGGGACCGTGCACCCATCGATATGGTTCCATATTGCTTCATTGCGCCGCTTCGGGCGCAGGACCTCACACAAATTAGGTCGTTTTAAATCGACTAGAGCAGCTTTTTTCTTAAATTTCTTTTCTTAAAATCAATTTCTGAGTAGTAATATGACAGAATTTCGATGTTTTGCACGATCAATCGTTTGTTCGGAACCGGTTCAGTGTCAGCCAAGCCCTTCGTTACTCTTGTGTCGATAAAATGGTGCCACCTTTGTCTGGGGGATAAAACACTGACTTGATATGTCGGCCACTACACCCCCCTTCCTCCCGAAGTCATTGTAAGGCTGCACCACAGGGGTTCGCACAAATCAGCTGGTTCTCAACCAAAGTCGAACGTACCACAATATGGATTGATCAATGTTGTGCTCTCAATGTTCTTTTTAAATTAACTCTGTAGAGTCAATTTATTCTCCATAGTATCAAAATATCGTTGAACTCCAACAGAGCTTTGAAAAATTCTACCGCAATTGTGTTGTTATAGTGTATTGCTGTATTCAATAACAGTTCTTAGGCGAATAACAGTGCGATGTGGCTCATTTCCAGGTTGAAAATACCTATGTGCTCTGAGAACTGGTCGTTCTCAGAAACGCGACAGGAGGCACCCACAGAGCACGCGAATTTCTATTTGGTCGAACTCCATGTTCAATTACTGTACAGCTTAATGAATAACAGATTTGCCTCGACGTTACGCTCAATGTAAAATGTCAGGTGAAAAAAAACGTGCTTTAGCAATATTTTTTAAGGATAGGTATATAAAAATTTCCGAGAATATTCCCAGTCTTATGGAACTTTGACGAAGTGAATATAGTCATTTTTGGATTGATATATAATAATGTAACATTAACATCTTTTGCACTTTTTAGGTTTTTTGATGTCAATCACTTCATTTCTCTAGTTTCCATTTCTGGACTTGAGAAGCCAACGGGCAGTCCACGCGGTCTAAGGACCCTCTCCGTAAACGCTACAAATATCCCAAGATGCTCCGCTTGATTTCTGATCAAAGCCAACTGCGAAATAAAGCAATATCGAAGGTGGTCTTTCTTCCCGAATGGAATTTCCATTTCAAATGAATGGAAGTAAAGTAAGATTTAGTTAGCAGAGAAATTGGTGGTCATAGAAATGAAAGGAAGGTCTTTCTAAAGACTGTATCCACTTTGCCACAGTTTAAAAAGGTTGAGTGATAACAAACAAAATGTGAAAACTGTGGGAATTTATGGTACAACCTAATAGAAACTCGGGTTCGTGCGGGACCAAGGTTTGCACTACATCATGCACTCTCTCTGCACCCCTGATACGAACTTCCTTCGTCGCACTTACGTCACGCGTCCTTCCGCGGTGAACGTAAGTGCAAGACCATCTCACGTCCGCGATCTCAGTGCTCCGTTCCATGATCAAGGTCAAGCGTGTAGTTGGATAAAAAAAACCTGATAACGACCTCTTCTTTCTCATTCTTTTTAGTATAGCCGCTCATATAAAAGTTAAAGGATAAAGTTTCTGGCGTTAATCAATCCGCTTGGGATGCGCCCCCACGTTCACTTCAATTCAGAATCGTTTGAGACTTCGAACTTGTAATTGGCCTATACAATGACTTGCGGTGGCTAGCCGATGTGTCAAGTCAGTGTTTTTATCCTCTCAGACAAGTCTGACACAATTTATCGACCCCGGAGGGATGAAAGGCTTGGTGAGCACTAGGGCGGATTCGAGCCTCCGATCGATCGTGCAGGAAGCGGAATCCTTAACCGCTACACCCGGTCCAGCCGCTCATATAGCAATGAAAAATCAATTAAAATAAACAAAATTAAGGGGACAAATTGGACGCTCAACAAATAAATCAAGTAATATAATATGCCAAATATTAATAAATAGTGCTATAATGGATATTAATATAAAGTGCCTCAAGAAAGAAACCTCAAGAAACAGGCTTAAAGGTGCTTAGACACTTAGATACTTAGATGGCCCGTCTTCACTGGACGTGCGGGCCCCAGCATCTCTTCCACTCGTTTCGTTCCCTCGCCATTGTCATCCAAGATGTTCTCAAGCTTCGTGAGTGACGCTTAAAGTTATCACCCCACAAATCTGGGGTGGTACGGATTTCAGGTGGGTTATGCCTGTACGCGGTCGTAGATTTTAGTTAAAAGGGTGCTTCCGTTCATCTCTTCCTAACCGCCGTAAAAAAAACGGCCCGGAAGATGCAGCGCGTGCACAAGGATGGCGCGCTCCAATAGAACTTTTTGTAGACAACAGCGTTCCGAAACGCCCGAAGCCGCATCTTCCGGGCAGTTTTTTTGCGGCGATTAGGAAGAGATGAACGGAATCACCTTCTTTCCCTTAATCTACAACCCCGTGTATTCATAACCCACCTGAAAACCGTACCACCCCAGATTCGTGGGGTGATACCTTTAAGCGGGTTTCTTGAGGTCTAACTCCCTGTGCCATTAAACAGGGTTGGCTGCTTTAGCAATTACGTTGATTTGCATTATCACCTTACTCTAGCATTTGCAACGTCCAAACTTCCAGTACTCATCTTCGCAATTCGCGTTCGTCTGGTTCGTGACGTAACAGGGAGTTTCGCAGTTGGGACATTGTCGCTTCTTCCCTAGCAATCCAGGACCCATTTGCAAAATTCTTCTTTGGACTTTGATACAAGCTCCATCCTCATTGCAGTCAAAGTATGGTCGAGTCAAAACGACATGAAGCACAGACAACTGCGCAAGCGGCTGCACTCGAAGCGGTGCTGTGGAGACAGCGGTTGGAATCAAGGTGCGACAGTGGCGATCTGCAGAGATGGATGGCGGTAGCGAGGATCCTTACACGATCCCAACCGCTACGCTCCACCGCGACGCTCTGAGCGCAACCGCTCACGCAACTGTTAGTGCTTCGAGTCGTTTTGGCCCAACTATATAGTAGGGTCAAAACGACATGAAGCACGTACGCAATTGCAAACGCGGCTTCTCTCGGGGCGCTTCAGTGGAGCGTAGCATCTGAGAGTGTGAAACTCTTGCTGGCATAATCCATCGCTGCAGTTTGCGACGGTCCCACCTCGGTCCCAACTGCTGCCTCCACCGCGCCGTTTCGAGCGCGGATGCAAATTCACTCGTGGATCATGTCGTTTTGACCGACAACTTTGCAGCAGCCATATTTGCCGTTATGTAGATGAGTGGCGAATTCTCGTTGATTCGGCCTTATATACGCCGACTTTCGAAAATATTTCGCAATCAATCTCCAACCAATAGGAAATTCAACTTATTTTGAACAGTTCTTTTTAATGTCATGCTTCCAAACTGAGGATTAAAAAGGCGAATTCTGAAAGAAAAATTATGGCTGGTCTTCTTTAATAATTATTCTAATTGAAGTGATTACTAAATCAACCGATCCCATTTTGTGGCTCAGACTTCGAGAGACCTGCTTAAGTAGTCATTACGATCAGCTTTTGCAATCCTCAACTCCATTTTCCTCTTTGTTTGCTTCTCTGGTATGAATACAGACAGTATGTAAGTGTGGATCACGTATATTTCACGCGAACAATTCATATAAGGCTAGGCTCAACAAAGGACATATATGTACAAGAGAAAATTTGATAAACATTGCTATGATATGTAACATATGAGTTCACACTATACTTTCCTTACTACCAAATTCCTTCTTTACAACATTTTTCTTTCGTCCCGGTGCGAAGTTCTCTTCAGATTCGCTGTCGTGATAATCCATAGTCAAGCTTTCTGGTATTGTGAGCTCATTCCATCCAAACGCCCAAAGATCCAGAACCTGTCTTGCAAATAGATACACGGAGAAAAGTGCAGAAATACAAAACCATACGTTAGCAGGAATTATAAGAAACTAACATGTAGGAATATCCGTCTGATATATCCGTTCATTTGTTCATCATCCGAACAGATCTTTGATCGCATTTTTACAATCAGTTTATCAACCAAATAGGAATTCAAGTTGTTCAATACAGATCCATGATCAGTCATCAGTACGCCCATGGCCTGAAAATACTAATTGTCACATAGCTATCAATAGTTTGCGGTGAAAACTTCGAAAGATCATTTTGAACTCTTTGATGCGAATACTTTGTTTTTGTGCCCATTTTTGCCAACTATGTTCTTGCATTCAAAAATGTTGCCTAAGTTTACTTTTAACTATTGTGTTTTCAGTAAATCTTCGAAATCTTTCTCCTTTTCAGTTTATGGCAGGTATATCAAATGAGTATAACCACGTCTTTGACGATTACTCAGTAGTTAGAAGAATAACTTGGGATATGTCGAAATTCGGAGCAGGTGTAGCGCAGTCGGAAAGAGGTTCCGGTGTGACTGCATTATCGTTCAATCTCTGCTCATATCTTCAGATATGTGAGATAAACAGAACGAAATCTTCTCTGGACCTCCATCCATCTACGTTGGCTCTTCGAGAGGAGTGTAGTGCTTGTCGCGCAACGCAGTTTCCAGCTGGGTACCCATTGGATATTACCACTTTATGGGTCAGATTATAGAAATCCAAAAGTGAACAGAAGGGATGAGTGTACTGCGACTACAAACGAAATAGCCTTATTCCAAGATCTGTTTTGGTTCTGACCTACGGGGCGGACCGTCAGCTCCCTTATAAAAACTGTCGTGGCACGGAGTTGTAGTAAGTGGTTGTCTATTGCGTTACCAAAATCAGCAGATGAGGTAAACACTAGCCGATGTGTTGTCCTTTGAGTTTGCCTATCGTTAGAATGCTTTCTGTACAGTGGTAGGGCACCTGAGAGGATAAATCGCTGATGGGTATGAATTTCCAGGCTCTGACGAAGACGATAAGGACGAATGTTAGCTGTTAGTAAAGATGAATACCAATCCCGGCTGCAGCTCAAACGAATAAAAAAAGGCTACGTATTCAAATGAGTTTTGTCTCTTCCAAGAAACTTGCTGAATCGTTTGAATGGTAAACTGGTCATTTCTCAGGAAAAATAGGATGAATGCTGTCCAACAATCTCCAAGTCCTCTCTTCTTGAAACCCCGGCATTTGATAGTGTATTTATGTTTTCTTGTTATGCCAACGAGGTTTAGGTGAAACTTTTTATTGGCCTGACGTTTCGACAAACTCGTATTTTTCAAAGACCTGAAAATGGTTCGAGGTCTTTGATACCATGCATATCCCATCAAACTCCTCCTCTCTCCTCGCCAACCTCGATATTGTTCCAAGTACACCACGCAAGACCTTAAAAGGAAAACAACTGACCAGCTTCACCGACTAGCGGGGTTGGTAAACCACCGCGTTCTTAAAGACTGTCACCAAGGCGAATGAGATCTACGCACTGTGCAGTATCCTTAAGTACTGGTGTGTGGATAACGTTAAGGAACTGCATGTGGGACAATCTTATAGCTCACAGAGTGTTACGAACGGCAAGAAGTCATTGGTAATTGATAAGCACTCATTTTTGTTATTCATGGACGGATTCCTCACGGAAATCCAGAATGCTTCCAATGCCTTCCTAGCAGATATTTCTTTCTCGTGCGCTAATATTGTACATTTTATTTCAAACTCATTTCCATCATGCTTATCATTTTTGTGGCGCCCTAACGGTGTCATCGAACTCCCTCGCCTTTTACCAGCCAAATGTTCCTTGATACGCACGTTCAGCATCCTTCCACTTTCTCCAATATAAATGGCGTTGCACGTTAGGCATTCTGTTTGGTAAATAACTCCGATGTTCGCGCAATCACCGGCTTTACCGAATGGACAAACCACGCAACATTCTGACGCATTGCCTATATATTTATCTATATCTATCTATATCTATTGCGAACTAACTGTCGTTTGATGCTGTCGTTTGGGATGTTCACCAACACAAGATCATCTTGCAGCTGTGCTCGCAAAAGAGTCCGGTGTATAGCAGCAGTTAAGGAGTCAGAGACGAAGGGGATGCACAAAGGAATTCTACCTTCACGTGGGATCCTCACTGTGTTGTTCGTAGTTCGAGATTGGGTGTTAGATTTCAATCTCGAGCAACCGTTTGAACTAGCTATGCTTGTGGCTAGTTTTAGTGATTCCTCCCGTTCTCTATCCCCTGTGCACATTGCTGTTGCTGTTTTGACCATATTTCGAATAATTGCCTTTTTCATGCCATTAGGATGGGCTGACTTTGCGTTCATCAGTGTTTTTCGAGCTTTCCTTGCGATACCACTTCACACTTGCAATGCCATTGTGTAGTTTTATTTGAGCATTCAAATAAGCCAGCCAACCATCTTTTGGTTGTTCTCGGGTGAGTTTTATGTATTGCGATCGTTCATTCAGAGTTCTAAAGCATTCTGTCTGTGTTTTGCTATAGTGTGCCTACGAGGTTTTTAGATGGAACCTTTATTTGCCTGACGTTTCGGCTTTTTCGCCGTCTTCAGAGGCCTAAATAGAGGATGACTGGAACAATGCTACGTTTATCCCGTCAAGTGCCACACCACCCTGGGTCAGTGTTTCGATAATCGTTCAGGGTAGTGAAAATAGAAACCTATCTACATTGAAAATGGTCTTACGTTTTGCTCCACCGGATGTGGCGCGGCTGCTTGCACGCACTTGTCACTCAGTGTACCAGCGAATGAGTATTACTGCGTGTAGATCACCAGCGACGTAGATCATTTGATCTACACACAGAATATCAGGAGGTTATAGATCACAGAGCGGTACAAGTGGCAAGAACTCATTCGTTATCGACAAGCATTCATTCCTATTATTCATTGAAGGGTTCCTTTTAAGAATAAAAAACGCCTCCGACGTCTTCCTTGCCGATATTTCTGTTTCGTGAGCCAGTATAGCGCATTTCACATCGTAATCGTTTCCGTTGTGGGCGTCATGTCTGTGCCTTCCTAGTGGTGTTATCAAACTTTTCCGTCGTTTTCCGGCCATGTGTTCATTAATCCTCACTCCAAGATTCCTACCGGTCTCCCCAACGTATGTTGCATTGCATATCAAGCACTCAATCTCATATATTACCCCCATTTTTGCGCAGTCGCCTGTTTTTCCGTAAGGACAAATAACACATCTTTCACAGACGCAGTATCTATCATATAGTCTGTTTCTAACAAGCTGGCTTTTGATGTTTATATTTGGGATATTTACCAAGATCACGTCATTTTGTAATTGTGCTTGGATAATGCTGCGCTGAACAGCGGCACTGACACTGTCAGAGATAAAAGGAAGACAAAGAGAAATTTTGTTTTCGCGCGGAACATTGCTATTTACAGTGCGGGTTCTTCGGTAATGCGGACGTATTGTATGGCCATTGGCACATGCGATTTTCAAGGCTAGTCTTCGTGATTCGTGTCGTTTTTGGTTGCCAGTGCATACTTCACTAGCGGTTTTGAACATATTACGAATCACTGCGCGTTTTACTGCAGTCGGATGTGCAGATTTGGCGTGCAATATGATGTTCTTGCAACTTTCTTTGCGATACCACTTTACTCTAATAATGCCGTTTGAAGTACTTATTTGTGTGTTGAGGTACGGAAGCCATCCTTCTTTTGAGGTTTCTCGTGTGAGTCTTATATATTGCGATTGTTGGTTGAGTATTCGGAAACACTCGTCCATTTCGGACTGTGTTGATGTTATAATGCAACAGTCGTCAATATATCTGCAGTGCATTATTGGTCTACGCGAAAGCACTGGTTTTTCGATTCTGCTCATGAAGCAGATCGCCAGTACTGGTGCTAATCGTTGACCCATTGCTAGCCCTCTCAGTTGCGCGAAATAATTTCCTGACCACCTGAAGATATTACAATTCAGGCATTCCTTGATAAGCGTTATTATGCGAGATTTACTTAGTCCATATGTCTCCAAGTTGTTACCATATAAATCTATCATCTCAAAGAGAGCTCGCAGCGCCTCACTGTTTTTTACATTCGTGTAGAGTGAGGTTAAATCAAAGGACTCTATTACGCAGTTGCCCTCAACTCTCGCATTGCGTAATCGCTCAAGGAAATGGTGCGTGTTCGACAAATGAGATGGTATTTTAGGCAAAATTTGACTCACAATTTTATTAAGGAACAACGAAATGCGATCCGTTGGTCCTCCCACACAACTTATTATTGGTCGGATTTTGAATGTGGCCGCTGATGTTGAGTTGACCTCATCGGGTTTCAGCTTATGCGTCTGAAGCATTCGTCCATTTCGGATTGCGTTGATGTTATAATGAAGCAATCATCGATATAACGGCAGTACATCTGTGGAAGACGTTCTATCACTGGTTGTTCTATTCTGCTCATAAAGCAAACGGCAAGAACTGGAGCAAGCCTTTGGCCCATAGCAAGTCCTCTTATTTGAGAGAAATATTTTCCTGACCATTCAAAAATATTGCACTGGAGGCATTCGTTGATCAGGATCATTATGCGTTGCTTGCTTAGACCAAAGATTTCTATACTACGGCCGTGTCTATCTAGCATTTCAGATAACGCTTGTAACGCCTGTTTGTTTTGAACGTTTGTGTACAAAGAGGTCACGTCAAATGACTCCATGACACAATTTTGTTCGAATCTGGCATTTTTAAGACGTTCAAGGAATTGTGAACTGCTTGATAGATGAGAAGACACTTTTGGTAGTAGTTGACTCACAATTCTATCTAGAAACCAAGAGATACGGTCTGTTGGTCCTCCTATACAACTTATTATTGGCCTTATTTTATATGTCTCCGCTGACATTGAGCGTAGGTCTTTACTTGAAAGCTTATGCGTTTTAATCAGGCTGTAAAAAACGGGGCAGTTCGGTATTTCTACTTTTAACCTGCTCAGGAATCTTTCGTCAATCCCAGCAGCCTTACCGAGGCTCATCCAAACATGGTTCAGACGTTTATATTGTGCAGTAAACTCTTTTTCTGTAACTCGGCGATAAATACTTTGATCCATTAAATGTCGTTCCGTTATTTCCCGATCTAGTGTTTGTGGCATAACCACAAACTCTCCTCCCTTGTCGCTCACCGAGATACGCAGTGTCCCGTTAGATATTAGTTCTCGAACTTCTCGGAACCCTTGCCATTGATGCCTTGTTAAGTTTCTATGCCGCTGATTTCGGTGTTGGTTGAAAGCGGTTAACACTCCCGCTGATACAATTCTAAACTTTACATCGGCTTCACGAACTGGTTCAGGTTCTTTATAAAAAGTACGAGGGAACGGGACAGGTGGAAACAGCTTCCTGCTTACAAACGTGGATTGTGGTGTGTTTTCATGTTTGGCCTTGATCCTAAGTTGGTCTCTAAGTCTTTGAAGGCCTTCTACAACTTTACGAAAGACCGCCCCATTGACATTCTGAGCTATCGAAAATGAGGGTCCTAGGCTTAAGAAGTCCATAGCATTATCGGAAACATGAGTATCACCAATTACTGTGACTCTAGCCGTTCGATCAGTGTTTATATTTTGATCAGAGCTTATTGGTAGTCGGTGGTCTGTGGACGTGTTGTTCTCACAAACAGGGCCGCGCTGCATACTCGAAAGTCTATCGTACTTTGCGCGTAGAGTAGATTTGGCGTTAGACCGGATAATGTCACAGATCGCCCTCGACCCACCCTCAATCTTCTTCCAAATTCGATTTGGTAGAAGACGACGACATGCCTGTTCTTTAGCATTACATTTCAACAATAAAGTATACAATATACGCTGTTTCTCCCTAATTACAACACCTAAGATACAACGATAGAGATGAACAATCTTAGGATGGTTTTCAGGAAGGCAGCATGTCACTCCCAACTTCTTGTTAGAAATGAATCGTGGGATTACGTCGGTCGCCTTGCATCGTTGGAGGAAAATAAGTGACTGACGGGTGGATACCACTTTTTGACGAAGCGATAGAGCTTCGCGAACGAGAGGGAAAAATCGTGGCGGTATGCTGTCCAACAATCTCCAAGGATGAATGCTACTTCTCTGTAGCTGGCTAGAGCACTATTTCTTTTGCAATGCTAAGGAAGTCTTCAATAACTAAGCACCTCTTAACATACCGTCCTAGCAGAAAAGGATCTCGAGAGCTGTTACTGTCACCAGCATCGTTGCCATCGCATAAAACCGAACCACCCAGATCGGATGCGGTTTTGCACGGTGGCGACGATGTCATGGCCAACTTAGTTGGTCCGGCCATATTTTGTTAATTTTCCATGTAAGCGATGATGTATTGGGGAGATTAAAAATTTCCTTCCTCCCACTGCGCTCTTTACTCTAAACCGTGACGCTGGACGAATTAAACTTCAAAAACATCCCACATTTTAATCGCACCGAAAGAAACTTACCAAGAAATCTTCGGAGTCCGAATTATCGTCTATTAATATGTCTAAACATTTGAACATTGGCTTCACTAGACATTTTGCTACACAAGAGTCTATTTGAAGGAATACCACGTACATTCTGAAACATAAGGATTTTTGGAACTTAAATGCCCATAAGCCACTCACAACAAGTTACGAACTCAAATATACACTTCACACTGTTTCTGAACATGAGTCTTGAACGATTCCTTACTTCCAGTCGATTTCGATAATCGTTCAACAGCAAAGCAAGGACACATGATGATAACGCCATTCCGGACGAATTCGTCTGCAATTGTCATTTATCATTCACTTTCATGTGGACCAGCCCATGTTGTTTCCATTGTTCGAATGTATTTCACCTTTCTGACGTGCAGCACAATATTCGAGGCAATTGGGGCGAATCGACCGTCCGCTAACCATTTTTGATGCAACTGCTCTGCTAGCGCCTCTGGTGAATGATTATGCACCAAAACACTGTAAGCCTGCACTGCAATTTATTAATGAGTTGATAGAAAACATATGAGCTGAATGAAGTTCTAGTAGAAACTTCTATTTTTGAGCTGTGAAACTTTTTCACATGATATAAAGTTGCCGCCTCCCTTTTACAAAATTGAACTATCATGTTATATAGTAACGGGCTTATGCTGCCGTGTGTGTATGTGTATGTAACGAAATTCCAGAAAGCAGTGAGACGGGTCCAATGCGTCGCGCTGGCTTACCACCGCCGAAAAGCGGTAAAATGGGGTGGGACGGGTCCCATGAAATGTCACAACATTTGATTTCTAATGACCAGTGAAAGCGGACGAAGCGTGCACCACAAGAAGTCTGATGTCCGACGGTAGCCGGACGTTCAGACTGGTTTGTGATAAAGTTAAGAACCACACTAGTCCATAACCCTTTCTCTTTTTTCTGGACCAATGTATTTACGGATTTTTAGAGAAGCCACCACTACGATCTCCTAATTAATTCCAACCGCTATACTTCATTTCTATCAAAGTTTTCAAATATTCAGATGTGTGCATTTAGTGAGTGTAGAGGCTTTATATCCCCCTGCTGATGAACTATAAAGTTGTTTGCAGTTTTATTTGTATACATGTTTTTTTGAATATCTACTTCTGTAAATAACAAATTTCCTAACTAACTTGCATGCTAAATTGCACATTTATGGATGGATTTTGATGGATCGCGCGAATCGAAGGGTATACAGTTCCATCCCTCGTTCCAGCATCAAATTACCCTTCTTTTAACAGTTGTAATACGTATATTTTTGAGTGACGCTGTGTATTTCATTTAAACATTTAATGTCCATGATTTTAGTATAGAATGATTTCGGTCTTGAAGTTGCTGTGTAGCTATCAAAGAACCTGTGCCTACCGCCTCTACCTAACGGTACCAAACATCCATGAAATGTGATTTCATCTGCGGATAGGCGCTTGTCAACTTTCCGCGTTAGGACCGGAGGGATTCCTGCGTACGACCTTCGGTTCGTGCTCTCCCCTCCCTCCATTGATGGTATAGTCGGGTCAAAGTGACATTAATCGCGGATGTGGTTGCGGTGCATTTGCGTACGCGCTCGAAACGGCGCAGTGGAAGCAGCAGTTGGGGCCGAGGTGGGACCGTCGCAAACTGCAACAATACGTGGTGGCAGCAAGGTTTTCACCACGCTCCTAGCCGCTACGCTCCACCCAAATGCCTCGAGAGAAGCCGCGTACGCAATTGCGTACCTGCTTAATCTCGTTTTGACCCTACCATAGTTTTCTAGTTGGTGTATATTTGAATTATTCAGCACTCGTCTGCACTGCATATCTCTCCGATTCCTAGCTAAAACTAGAAAGAAGAATAATATAAAGTGAACAGAGCACCTCTAGGCCGATTGTTTTCTGTTTTGTTTTGTTATGATTTTTTAATTTGTAGGCGCCAACTGTTACGACAAGTCTATTAGACTTCACCTGACACTAGTTGATATCCAATTTGAAAGCAATGTGGCCAAAAAGTAAAAAAAGTCTGCGCCGAGCGTCCCCGAGCGTGTGGTCGTAAGATCTCTTTGATTGGAGGCACTACATTTCTAATTCTATCTACTGTCCCACATCCATTAGAGCGTTCGAGCCATTGTGTTGTGAGTTGTGTTTGCTGTGTTCTTTTCCGTGTTGAACGGTAAAAGTTAGAATTTATGACCAACATCATCGTTAGCGACAGAACAGACAGAACGTAAAACTGGGACAGCTGTCGACCATGTGGCAGAACTCCATCAAAACTTCTTCTTGAGTTAAGCACTGTGTCCACCGTCAGTTTCAATCCACTTTTCCCACCCGAAACTTGACATGAACAAACGCGGGGCAATTATATTCATTATCGTTCTGCAGAAGTCACTTTTACAGCAGCACGGCTTCCAAGCCGACGCAAGACGCGATGTGAGGCACATTACCGTTATCTATTGTTATGCCGGAGCATTGCATTTTTACACAATAATCAAAATCCCACAAATGAGGAAGAATAACAAATCAACAGTTTCATGAGGTTGTCTTCAAGAATTCTTTGATGCTTTCATCAAATATGAGAATCTGAGTCTTTCAATACTTTTTTTACCATTGCCTAAGGTCACATGAGGTTACGGTTATTGCCTTGCGGCAAATAGTTTGCTCCGCTCTCATCGACATGCCCGGTTTTGGATAGATCTCAGAGAGAGGATGTTCTGAAATTTCCATTTTAAGAAATGATAAGAGCGAGCGACGGTGAGCGACGGTGCCGTACCGAGTCCGTTTTTCGATGTTCATAAATAATGTTGCACAGAGTTAGAACGAAATGAAGTTGCGTAAGCGGCTGCGCTCGAGGCGGAACGGTAGAGAAAACGATTAGAATCGAGGTGCGACTACTGCGAACTGTGGTGAAGAATGGTGCTAGCAAATGCCCTGCCTCGATCCTAACCGCTGCTATACACCGCTTCGAGCGTAGCTGCTTAGGCAACTGCACCGTGCTTCATGTCGTTTCGACCCGACTGTACCTGACGATTCCGGAGACGCAAAATGGTGATCGATGCACCATTTTGCGTCTCCGGAATCGTCAGGTACAGTCGGTCTTACGCTTACGATCCACGATGCTTACGCAGTTGCAGCAAGCTTTAAGTCATCTTGACCCGACTGAATACCAAAAATCAGAGTTTTTTATTTGAGGACGTTGTGACAGTTGTAAGTTGACAGTCCATTGTAGAAGAGGTAAAATTAAAGAGAGGCATAGCTCAGAATTCTAGCAAAACTCTATAACGTATGCTGTATAAGCTTCAGTAACCAAAATAGTCGTTCATTCACTCATAAACATTTTTATATTTTTGAGCCAATAACTAACTAGTAAGGATGTGACCAAAAGCGCTTGTTACGGAAAAAAAAATCCGACATTTTACATACATGGAATTTTATTGAGAACTTCGTATTTCGTAAACTTTATGTGCAAAGTCGAACGCCGATATCCTACGAAGTGGAAATAAATTCCTCCCGCAGAACACCTTCAACAATTTTTGGCTATTTTTGAGGGACCACATTTATTTTCTTTTGATAATTTTCTCGACATTACAATATTTACGATTGTAACTGAAGGTGCACAAAGAGACTGGAGTCGAACTCACAGATTAGAATTTATCCTTTTAAAAAAATTCCATTCAAGGAAAAATTGGGAAGATTTTTACACTTCCTAGACTGCATTCTGGACTGAAGAAGAGACTAGAGTCTAACAGAAAGAAATTGCTGTATTTTTCTAATTCTTCACAGTACAATGTGTTAAGTTTGAAAAAAGTCCAGCGCACATAATCCATCAAATCTTCATCGTTTTCCACTGATTACAAATGCACATTCAGTTGCGGGAAAACGGTGCAAGGAGACGAAAAATAAATAAATGAAAAGATATCAAATCTGTTTACTGATAGCAATTTATCCAGCAACTTATCTGTGGATTGATAAGAAATGCCGATTTTCTCAACTTTTCAGCAGCTTCACAATAACTATAACTAATTTTTTGGTCTCAGCATCAGATCTCATCATCATCTCAGGTATGAATAGATTTGAAGAAATGCTTCTACCCACCTCTTCACCTCTTTTTTGAAATGTTCTGCATTTGAAATATTGAAGAACCACTAAAATGATTAACCTGGAATTGGTCCTTGCTGGGCTAAGACCGCTAAAGAGGTGAACAATTCTCGAAGTTGGTCATCATCCATATTGTGGCAAAAGTTCAGCGTATCTCACAACAAGAACGCCATCAACTGAAACACAACTTTCATTGATTCAGGCTAAGACTGTTGAGGTGGCAAACGAAAAGCACAGTCGACATCGCGGCACATCCCACTAGCACATTTTATAGCACCTAGGGGCAAAGGAGGAGTCACGGACGTCCACATCAAATGAGATGGCGTTTTCAAATGACGCAGCTAGAGAAAAAAACAACACGATCCCAGATTCACCTGAGCACTCTTTCTGTTTAGTTGCATAATTCCCCTCATAATTTCTCGTCAACAGAATTCTTATATTTCATTCAAACTTATTTAATTGCAATACATGTACAATATACACGATCTCTCTTTGCATCAAACAAACCAGATTCCGAGCCTCTCCGCGGTGATTCAGCCGGCTTACAGTGTTAAAGGCAGCGTATCACGGAATTGACTAGTCCGAGGGTGTAGATTACGAATATGAGGGTGAACCCGGTCAATTTCTCCTAATCGCATTGGAAAACGGCAGAGGAACGCTTGTTTGTTGCTACGAGGTGATTGTTGCTATGACGTCAGAACGCGTCCCCTTGCACACGCTGAGGTCCCCTCAGCAGACATTTTTTAGGACAGTTAGGGGAAATTGTTCGTGATCTGCGAACAATTTATTCTCTGAACACTATGTTTCCCACCAGGTTTCCGCGCTACTCAATTCCGTCATACTTTGCCTTTAATGGGCATTTTGCGTGCATTTTATTCATCTAAAGATATAAACTGTCCGTTTTACACCGCAATTCGGCTGGGGCGCTGCAAGAGGAGGAGGAAGTCGGCTTGTTACGAGGTGATTGAGAAACATCTCCTTTCTGCTAACTCTCATCCATATCAAAAGTTCGCGTCGATGGCATCCGGAAACAAGCGACAAGCAAAAATGAACTAACGAGCGTTCATTCGAAAAAGTTTGTAGTCGTTTAGCGAAGCTATAACAGGGGATCGTTCCTAGTTCCTAGTCCAACATTTCCCAGTCGCATATGTTCATTGTGAACTCCATTTTATTTTCTTACGCATTACAACGATCAATCTGCGAATTGCGAAAACAAAATGCGGTATTTCTGTAAAGTAGTCGTAGAGGGGGTGGTTCATCATTCCTGGATTTCATCAATATTATGCGCAGGCCATTCGGTGATTCTACTCCGGTCATCTGAAAGGTCTCCTACACTCGCTTTTCTTACTTCCCATTAAGCAAAAACAAAAAAAAGAAGGTTTCCTACAATTTATGGCGAAGAATTGAGAGGAAAATACATCTTCTCCTGAGGAAAAAAAAACTGCTTACTTGAAATCCCTATTGGCTTTCCGGTTTCATCATCATTTTCCCTCTGTTCGCTCAATTAAATGCAGAACCACGAAATTGAGGTTGCTGGATCTCTCCACGTATAAATGGAGTTTGTGACGTAGTTCACAAGAATGAGCCCATTCACGCTCACATCTCACTAATTATCCAGAAAAACGGCATACGAAACGACATTGTCGAACCAAATCTCCCTACTAGACACCTAACAACGTGCCACATCTACACGCGCAGGAGTACATGCCGCGTCTGCCAGCGGGCGCAAGAGGGACTGTCCACATACCACTGACTGCCCAAATATAAGGCAAAAACAAGTAATAATATATGATTGTGTGATTGGGAGAAAATGGTGCATAGATCATCATTTCGCGTACCACCTCTCGAATGGCCAGCTACAGACAAAACACGATGAAGCACGGTGTATTTGCGTAAGTGGCTGCGCTTGAAGCGGTGGAGCGTAGCGGTTAGGACCAAGGCAGTACCCTTCTTAGCACCACTCATCGCCCAGTTCGGAATGATTCCACCCTGGTCCTAACCGCTAGCTCCCCTGCGTCGCGTCAAACGCATTCGCTTACGCGACGCAACCACACCCTGTTCATGTTGTTTTGACCCGACAATAATTACATTTGGCAAGAAAAAAATAAATCAGCGCCTACTCTGGATGGTGCAGTGCAGAAACACTTCATAGCATAGCTCGAGGCAAATCGGATTTGACAAGGTCCCGATAGATTGACACGCCCGTATATTAATGGCAGCATACCAATTCACGGTGCTCGGATCTGTTCCCGAGTAGATGGGATTAGAAATGTAGAGAGCGCCCTCCGATCCAAAGACGCA
The DNA here is from genome assembly GCF_031761385.1 of Necator americanus. NCBI lineage: Eukaryota > Metazoa > Nematoda > Chromadorea > Rhabditida > Ancylostomatidae > Necator > Necator americanus. The sequence continues at coordinate 13,468,705 of NC_087373.1, read as the reverse complement.
TCACGCCCACCCGGTTGAACACGTTCTGCGCTGACTTTCCCTAATGTTTGGCCACATTGTTCACAAGTCGCATATCAACCCATCGCAAGTGAGGATTGGTAGTTCTGCCGTAGCAGTTGAGCCCTACAAATTATTTCCGTCAAGATGGTCACTGATGAGACATCAATATCATGTCGAGTTTTCTTCTGCACACATAAGCAACTCATAGATCTAGTTTAAATCTTTACCGCCAAGTTAGCTGATGAAATTCCTGCGCTTGTGATTTTCTTTTTGATTGTGTTGAAGATCTCAACTGACCAAATAGAAAAGTCCAAGGACTATTAGGGATCGAGGGAAGCTAAGATTAAGCAGAAACATAGAAGCCAGCATGCTACGAGCTTGAGGATGTTGAAAAAGTCCTAACGGAACACGACTTGTTGTTTCTTATTTATTTAAATACCAAATACCTAAAAATTGGATATTAGAATATTAGTGCTAGGAACTTGATATCTCCTTGACAAATCGCTGTTACATAATCTTATTCCTAGCACTTCATCTTTTGCAAAATGCACTTAGGAACTTCACAGCACAAAACAATTATGCCGCTCTCACTCCACATTACATCCCTACATTTCTCGATTTTTTTCTACAGTTCTAAGTTTTGCAAACCGACAAGTGATCACTGATCGTTATTTCAAGCAAGTTTTTTGTAGGCTGCGTATCGGGGCTGCGTACATGAGTCTAATTTCTACTTGCTCGCGGTGGTCCTGCTTATACTGAGTGCAATTTGAAAATACGTTCTGGGCATGTACGAGCTATATATCTTGCACAGTTATATGGCAGATGTTAGCCAGATATTGCAGAAAGGTGCTGTCGCCCACCACACTGCCAAAGTTCAACCCAAACAAGTTAAATACCTGAAGGGATCAAGGAGTTTTTGGTAAGAAATCTCAGTTTCGCAACGCTGAACTGCCTGACACTGGCAACCTGATGTACTCGTGTCACTCGTTATCGACATGCGATTCAACCCGACTTTGGAGCAGCGACGAGTAGATGGATTCCTTGCGACCATTTGCTGTTTGTAGATCGAGAAGGTTGGGCAAAGATGTGTTGAAGTACGGTACGCCTCTACTGTCAATAATACTATCCTGCCGTTTAAGTCAACTATGTCAAGAGATTGTACATCGCTAACCAGATTGTTATTATACGTCTGTGCCTTTAAGCTAAAATCAAAGAACGTAACTACCCCAACGCCTCGTACCAACAGATATATAGAACAGATTATTAAAGCAACGTCAAAAGCAGACCAGCGCTCACCTTTAGCCACGAACGTATGTTAGCGGACACGGATATAACTGTAACGATGCCCTCGCCGAAAATGCAGCAGCAGTTTTACACTTATAAAACCATGTTTTGCGCCGAAACAGATATATTTTAAGCTGCTGCAATACCTGCATTACACCCATAAGTGGATACCCATACCACGCAACCCTCCCCGTAAAAGATAAATCGTGTCTAAAGTGTTATGCGCGATTGCGACTGCTGTTCGTTTAAGGTGGTATGTCTAACATTGCGACTTTCTGTTCGAAATAAAAGAGCAATTTGTTTGTCATTGCATGGCTCCTTTATGAGTGGCCATGCTGAGCAATGCGGCCATGATAGGCAATGCTGGCCGATGTTAACATATTTTCAATGACTACTTTTTTGAATGTTACTTTATATCATTCCCACATGAACCTGACATTGAGAAGCCTTGTTTTAGTTCCCGGAACTTTATGTACTGATTGTTTATTTAGATCAGCAGATCCATTTGCTTTGTTGGACATACATGCACAACATCTATGTATCGCAGTCATAAGTTTGCGTCGTTCCTTTATAGCCGCTTTATATTTTATGTCAAGAGAACTTTGGAAATCACACAAAAAACTAATATGAATGCATCTCCTCAACTCTTATCGTTGAAAAAAATTAAAAAGTTTAAAATTTAAAATTCAGCTGACAAGTAAACCAGAGGCGTTCCCGCTAATGGACTCATTTCACTTCCAAGTTTCCAGCAAAGTTCTAAATTTTAAGAATTAGAAGCTTCTCGTTGTTGTTCTTGTTTCTAGAGGGATTTTGAAATCTGCTCGTCCTACAATAAAATTTCAAGCAAGCGTCGCTTTCCTGTTTGCAAACGATTTTGAGGTCGGCATAACAAACAGTGAAAGCTAAACGAAACTTAAACAATGAAATCTACACCGCCTCTACCTTACTCAAAGTTCAGAAATAGCTGAGCATAAAAGCAGTATGTCCTGATGTTTGGGTTAGCACGCTATAAGCTCCATACTGGACTTCTTTCGTATGTTTGTTCCCCGTTAATTGTAAACAAGTCAAACATAAACCATCATCAACAAATCTAACTAACATCTTATCTAAAGCGCCCACGAACCGCCGAAGCTATTGTTTCTGTGGCTCCCAACGACTTCACTAAAATTAAAAAAAGCTGTCGTAGATAACATGTGCAGGGCGGCGGCAAAGATGGCATCGAATAAAAAAAACCGGTCCATGAATATGGCTCATAAAGTGGCAATATCCAATGGATACTCGACGGGACACTGTGTTACTCGACAACCACGACATCCCAAGTGGATCTATAGAATGACATGAGGGTTGTGGAAGTACCACCAACGAACCTCAAGTGTCAGCTGGTACATAATTGTGCATATGACCGTCTCTGCACAACTCCCAGCTGCATGGTTTGCCCACATGGCATGGAGGGTGACTGCATGGTATCAGGAGTGGTGTTTCACGTGCAGGTCATGTGGTGACGATTACATAGTGGAAAAAGGGACGCACACTATGTACTCGGATAAGAGAACATCTAGATGGGCTTACAGAATCTAAGCTCTCCACCCCACTCGGAGCACACCGCACAGAATAGGTCATGAAAACTCCAAAACAGAGGGAAAAGTTACGATAATATCCTTCGGGTGCGAGATCATAGCTGAAGAAAACAAGAGGCATTTAGGATAGCTGCCGAAAGTACAAAAATGAACAGAAAGGACGAGTGCATTGCGATCACAAACGAATTAGCCCCATATCATGATCAGTACGGGTTTTGATCTACGGGCCGTCGGGTTCCCTATAAAAACCCTTGTGACTCGCAGTTGTGGTACGTGGTGGCGTGATACGTTACCAAATCTAGGAAATGAGGCGAGCACTTGTCCTTTGAGTTTGCCTTGTGTTTGAATGCTTTCTGTTGGGTGATGAGGCGCTTGAGAGGATAAATCACTGATGGGTTTGAGTTTCCAAAGACTGACGGAGGGTATAACACCGAAACGTTACGTAACGTTACTTATTAATATGCAGCAATACCAATATTGGCTACAGCTGAAGCAAATCAGTATAAAAGCAACGCATCCAAAACACCAAGATTCAAGGACAGTCGAAGATGGGCAACACTCAGAAATAGAAATAATTAGGAAGAAATGAAAACATTCTGCAATTTGGTAGCAGACACGCTCCCTACTTTGTTTTTGGTTTCTACTCGAATTTCGATCAGAGGCTTTCAGGCTTAGGTTCCTTTAAGGTAGTTCCCTAGAGTTCCTCACCTCTTGTGCAGAGAAGACAATTTTACAAATGTACAATCATGATTACAACAATGTAGGACTAAAGAAAAAGTCCTGCAATTCTGTAGAGTTCCAGACGAAATACACAATACACATTTGACTGTGCAAAGAAAATAGAACAGAGCAGAGTATTTTTTATAACATCCGTAGAGAAGTTATCTAAGCAAGAGAGGGACAAAGAATTATCGCAAACATTCAATGTAGATGGATCAGCATTCCAACTAGCAGAGTAGCAAGGTTCGATGGTTCTAAGATGCCCACGAAATTAACGATGTTGAGATCCCATAGCGAGTAGTTGAAACAGCCGAGAAACATAACATAACAACAGTGATTGCATAACAATGCAACATATCAGCGGTAGTGGAACGGTGGCAAGTTGCTTGCGTTCTATCGCGTAACAATTTGCATCGTAAGGGAGACCGGTGCAACCTGTTTCTGCTCCGTGCTGTTTCTCACGCTTTTTTCTGGATTAGTAGGCGAAAATGAGCATGATCATCCTCACACTCGTAAACTATAATCTACCCCTATTTATTCGGAGATATATTTGAACACCACCCACTTCCTGATGTAACGTCTCTATTGGATGCGTTCGAAAAGGCACGTGGTACAGGTTAGCCCAAGGAAACGAGAAATTTTGAATGTGGCAGTAGCAGTCGTGAGAAGATGGAGGATAGGTGAGAGTGGCATTCTTCAGTATACAAACTTGCCATTTACTAGTCATAGATCAGTGAATCGGTTCACGTTGTTTTACTGTGAAGTTATTTTACAAAAATGGTGATAGTGTGACCGCTGCTCAACTTTCCCATAACTTTTGCAATTACATGTTGGATCTTCACCTTTAGAGCTAAACCCGTCTCCTTAAAATTTTGAACCCATGTATTAATGGCGTGGAAAGTTTAAACGCTGCCATGACGTCCTAAATTGGAACGGCGTCGGAATTCTGGTTAAGCAGCGCCGTCGCACTGTCACAATTTTTGTAAAATTACTTCTCAGCAAGTGCATCTTGTGAACCGATCCACAGGTCCAGGATTAGTAAATGGCAAATTGTTGTATGCTGAAGGATGTCACTCTCATCTGTCCACCAACTCCTCCGGGCTGACATTACTACATCCAAAATTTCCCGTTTCCTTGGGCCACCCTGTATCTTCGTTCAGTTTCACTGCGATTGGAGCTAGCGAGGCTCTTATTGCGGACGAAACCACTCACGCAAATGCACCACAAATCAAGTATTTCTGTCCTGACTGTAATCATGCCAAGGTCCGTTAGCATGGCGAGAGTAGCAGAAATCTCCAGATTCAGGAAACCTGGATTTCTAGGCTCAATTTATCGAATACTCGAGTTCATCTACCAACGAAATCATCGAAATAGTGTCACGACATTCATTTTCCTAATTATTTATGTAATAATGCTCGTGAAAGGAAAAAAGCAAAGGAAAATACGCGGTTCTTTTTATGCAATGCCTACTAAATGAACAGCTATGCTGAACGTTAGCGAAGCAAACATATCACGTTGCACAACCTCCGCTCCCAAAGCTTATCGCTTCCAATCCGAAAGGATAGTTTGAGAAATAAGCAGCGAAATCCATTATTAGGAAGAAATTGATGGGAAGCAATGAGGACAGATTTTCCAACAGCAAAAAAAAAAACACGGACGAAAACCAAGATGTGAGTAGATTGAAGTAGCGCAGAGAACATGTATTTACTAAGTATTCAAGGGGCCTGGGTGGTGCTAAAAAGCGAAGCCGGCCATGGAGAAGCGTTTAAACACATGGCGTGAACGTTGAAGACAAACAGCTGCGAGTCGGCATATAACAACTGTCTCATCTTCTACACTCTCTTTGCTTTTCACGCCTTCTCAACTTTATTCCCGTTTTTTTTTTGTCAGAAATCACACAGCACAACAATATAATCGTCAGAATCCCAGAATGTTTTAACGAAGCAGTTGCCATCGAAAGAAGGTACCACCTGGGCGCGTTTTTAAGATGAATGATAAGCACCTTTCATAAGCGAGAGCTACACTGCATTACACATAAACACCAGCATAATTCATTCTGAATCAGAAAGTAGAGGGTGAGTCAATGAAGAGGGGAACCTCTAATTTTCCTCGTCATTGGTTCAACCTGTACATAAAGAAGACATCCTGCACAGTAAATAATCGACGAATCATATTAAACCAATTTTTGCATTAAATAAATTGTACACAAAGAGCCATTTAGAGTGAATGTGCTAAAAACCTCCATTTTCCGAGAAATATGTAAGATGAGCATCTTAAGAATAAGCAAACATTTCCTGACGATTCTCCATGAAAGTGTTCATGTCATGTGGATACATCTCCGGAACAGTTCACCTCTCCCTGTAACTTCAAAGGAAAAAAGCTAACAAATTTTATGAGCTATTTCAACAGTATGTACAAAATGTATTCCAGACGCAATCCGGTAAAAAAAGGGTTTTCAACAAGTGTAAAATGAGTTATTATTTATATGCAGTTTATCTATTGCCAACAAATAGATTTTAGAAACAATCTACTAGTTCCTTTTATTGGCCCGTAACCTTCTCGCTCCATTAGCTCACCCTCAAGGTATTTTGCATAGAGCACAAAATTCAAATCAATGTTTTTTTCCAAGAAGACGCTTATTGCTGGAATAAAAAATTCCACACTTCTTCACTTTCGGCTTTGAGATGTTATTTGTTATCTGGATGCATCTTAGACCAGGTGCGAGTGTCGTCTCTGACAGCTGGTGGTTTCGTATACCTGAAAACAAGAACGTTACTCACGAAGTGAAATGCTTTACCGCTACTTATTATTTGTTCTGCCCCTAGGGCACCTTCAAGCTCTTAGTTGGCAGGGAGCAGACTCAAGGCAGCGTATCACGAAACTGACGTAATTGGGAAAGCTGTGGGAAGATATAGAGTTCGGGGTGTAGATTACGATTATGAGTCTGGTACCGCACTATTCCTCCTAATGATCCTGAAAAACGGCATGGGAACAACGATTGTTCCTATGGTGAATGTTAGAACGCACCCACTTTTACACGCTCTGGTACCTTCAGCAGACTATTGGATGGTATTACTTGCATAGGACCTTATTGATCTTCGACCGCTCACTCGTAGAGCGTTTTCATGCAGTTTCCCAATTTTTCAGCACGATTAGGGGGAATTGAGCAGACATTCGTGATCTACACCCCGAACTCTAAATTTTCCCACAGAGACCTTAACATAATCAGTTTTGAGATACACTGTCTTTAATTTTCGTTCCAATCTGGAGTGATTGCGCGCTACTGGCATCTTTCGTAGTCGTAATACCAAAAGAAACTTTTTTTTTTTAGCTATTTCGTTAATTTCTGCTCATTCTTGAGCATCTCGCCAAAGACTTCAATTTGCAGGAATTAGATTTTTGCCTCTTTTTGCGTAACTGTGCACAATTAGCCTTCTTCGAGGAAGGATTTCAGGTTTCTACTATTACTACAGTTACACCATGCGCCAAACATGCATAACTGCACAAGAAATGGGACAGAAAGTGAATCCCTACAAACTAGGACATTTAGGCGTCCTCAGAGCGAACCAAACCTTAAGCAAAAGGTCTTTGTTAAGACTAAGTAGTTCTATTCATGACCTATCATCGGGAAAATTAGTGAAAACTGAAGGGAGCAAAAAGAGAAGAGATCTTGGGAGTTTTACGCATACTATGCAGAGAAATTAGTGCACACCTTCAACGAGGATGCGTCGCGAAAACCCGTGATGACACGTCTTAGGTCGACTTTATTTAGGACTTACGTCATTGCCGTGTGATGAAGATAAAATTGACTTCGGATTCAATTCGACACTTCTTCGAACCAGAAAGAACTGAGACACAGCTAAACCCGCTTCACAATATAAAAGCGAAAAGGAGGAAATCGATACACAATCAACCGTTCACTATGTTGAAGCCAAAATCAAAATATTGCGGATTAGAGGATTCGAACGTGAAGACCAACGTATGTGGGTAATTGACTTTTTTAGCTTTTAAAAATTATCGCTACTTAGTGCAAAAACAAATTTGTGCGAGCTCTTTAGCGGCACAATTTATAAAATCATTAATTATTGCTAAATCAGTAAATATTGTTTTGTTCAAATATTCTCATTCTAATAGTGTCTTGGATTTCTAAACTGAGAGCACTATTAGTGCTCATACTCAGATATCAATTCTTTGAAGTTCCAAAAAAAAAAACAGCAGAAGTATGAACACATACCAATCAGGAAGTGGCTTATTTCAAACGAAGGAGACTGAAGACAGCATTCGTAAACTCAACCTCACACATTAAATGGCTGTCGAAGCGACAGAAGATTTCTAGCTACAGAAACTAGAAAAGATTTGGTCTCTTCAAGTAAAAATGCTCATTCTGTCATCTGTATAGCAGGGTCAAAGCTATACGACATGAAGCACAGTGCAATTGCGTGCGCGGCTTCTCTCGAAGGGGTGCCGTGGAGCGTAGCGGCTAGGAGCGTGGTGAAGGCTTTGTCCCCGAGTGGTAAACATCGAAATTACGAGGAAGAGACTTCTCGAATGTGCAAACCTACGTTGTCTGACGTCAGTGGGATACGCTGATCTACCGGACGGGACGACCATAGAGCAAGAAAAAGCTACAGTATTGCTTATTACGTATGGTAGGGTCAAAACGACATGAATCAAGTACGCAGTTGCATACGCGGGTTCTCTCGAGGCGCTTCGGTGGAGTGTAGCATCTAGGAGTGTGGCGAAACTCTTGCTGGCACCAACCATCGCTGCAGTTTGCGATCGTCCCACCTCGGCTCCAACTGCTGCCTCTACAGCGCCATTTCGAGCGCTTCCGCAAATGCGGCGTGCTTCATGTCGTTTTGAACTGACCATATGCATGTAAGACGAAGTTCCAGAAAAGAGTAAGACGGTTCCCATGGTGTGAAACTGGTGCATCTGCTCCACAAAGCGGAAAAATGGGATGATACGGGTCCTATCTTGTCTAATTGGTGCGAAGAATTATAAGATTTTCCCGCTCTCAGATAGTAATTTCTTGTAGATTTACGTGTTTCTTCTAACATGTTCTTACTTGTTTGGAGGTCTTAAAGGAGGAATCAGGTAAAAATGTTACAGATATGCACTGAGCTTTCCCTCCAGAGCATCCAACGGTTTGCGTGATCATATACTGGCGGCAACAAAGGATTGAAGAACGTACAGCAAACGATGTCGAACGAATCATGCAAATCATTGGATGCTCTGGAGGGAAAGCTTAAAGGCATCACTCCACGAATCTGAGATGGTACGGATTTCAGCTGGAGTATTCGTATACGGGATCGTAGATTATGGAGAGAAGGGTAATTCCGTCCAATTCTTCCTAATTGGCCTTCCCGGGAGATACGTCTTCGAGCGATACGCTATTTCCTACGACGAGTTCGATTGGAGCGCCAGCCTTGTCCACGCGCTGCATCTTCCGGGCCGTTTTTTACGGCAATTAGGAAGGAGTGGACGGAATCACCCTTCTCCCTATAATATACGATCCCGTATACGAATACTCCACCTGAAATCCGTACCACCTCAGATTCGTGGGGTGATGCCTTTAATGTATACTTGTAACGTTCTCACCTGATATCACCTTTAACGGCTCCAAACAAGTAAGAGCATGTCAGAACAAACATGTAGGGCTGCAAGCAAAACCCTGACAACTGCATGAGTTGCGTTTCATCCCTATGCACTCCTCCGCACGGCTGCTTCCCTGCACATTTGCCTCCGAAGATTGGAAACTTCTATGCAGACGGCTGCTTAAAGGCATCACACCACGGATCCGGGGTGGTGCGGGTTTCAGGCGGGTTATGCCTATATGGGATCGTAGACTTGTATGAGGAGGAGGGTGATTCCGTCCATTTCTACCTAATTGCCGTAGAAACGGCCCAGTAGATGCGGCTTCGAGCGTTCCGGGGCGCTATTTTCTACAACGAGTTCGATTGAAGCGCCTTGTGCAGGCGCCGCATCTCCCGTGCCGTTTTTATGGCAATTAGAAAGAAGTAGACGGAATCACACTCTTTCCCACAGTCTACCACCCTGTTTAGGCATAACCCATTTGAAACCCCCACCACCCCAGATTCTTGGGGTGATACCTTTAAATGCTAGCTAACAGTTTGTTTGCTCTGACGTAGAACCTCTTTCAGTACGATGATGATATTCCCGCCAGTAGTAGTTCATGTCAGTACATCATTCCGTTCCAAATGTTGATGAAAAAAAGAGAAAAAGTCATACATCGAATAATGTTTTCAAATTGTGGCGACATCGAAGGAATATAGATGTAAAATAAGGTTTGAACATTCTCCAGATGTAGAACTGACTCATTTAGAAAGAAAACTATGAAATCAATGCTTCATCAATGCTCAAATTTCTCTCAAAAACGAAGAAAATGTTGTTAGAAAAAATACCAATTTAATTTCACAGATAACGCCACTACTTTTGATTTTTATTGATCAGTGAAGGCGTGTGAAGTGAGACTACGAGAGGTCTCAAATCTGGTATTAGCCGGACGTTCGGACTGATTTCAAATAAAGAGTCAATGAATGAACAATGAAAAAAGTCCACAAACGAGCTGAAAGAAAGGTATCAGATTGGATTTTAACAGATTTCACTGGCTCTTTAATCCATCTTTTTTCCCTTGGTTTATTTCCATTATGAGAAAGAATATTCCAAGAAACACACAATCGCCCTCGAAACTCCTGCATCTCGCATATTTTCGGGCATCAATTGCTCCACTGCAAATCACTGCGCCCCATTTCATATTTATCGCGCGAATACGCAATTATTTAAAAACTTCCTTAAATCTGTTCAAATAAATAAATGGAGAGGATCCTTCTTTACCCACTCATTATATCAAGGGTCTCATAAAAGTGCAGTATGTGGTGTATGTGGAGAGCCACTCCTATCTTTTTCCCATTTGAATCGCCATTACCGGAAGGATAAAATGTAGTTGGGGAACCACTCAATGACGCCCCTATTTCTCGAAATAAATAATTAAAACAGTCGGGGCCTAAGGCTTGGGCTTGGTCTTAGAAGATCTGTGACATATGGGCTAAAGTTATTAAGAGGAAAAAATAGGTTAGAGCGTCGGGAAATAATGATGCCACTGAGAAGCTCCCTTCCCCAACTACATTTTCCCCTTACTAGAAATCTAATTTTTGTATTTAGTGGACATGCTGTTCTCATTTTTCTCTGCTTCTTCTCTCATTTTTCATTTTTCTCTGCTTTTATCTATTACCTTTTATATGTAGGGTCCCATTTCTAATTCTGATGACAGTACGAATTCTTCCTGCTTCTGCAGTTCCGGATTGTTACTGCAAATGCATTCACCGACTTAAATTTGTTAAGTTGGACATGTGGATATCATTACACTGGTTTCGTCAGATATGCATGAATTCAACAGAAAACCTTAAAATGGTGCCTTTATGTCAGCGAAATAACCGACCTGTGAGTAGTAAGAGCTAATGATGTTTTTCTTTTTTTTTTGCTGAACATCCATTTTTTTCTCTCGCGGTAACACTTTGCGGTCTAACTACGAGAAAGTTTGCATAGAGAACATCACACTATCCTTATAAGTAGTAACTTGTCAGCTAGGTGAGAATAGTCAAAAAAAGAAAGGATACTTTCACCAACATTCTCAAATATTTTCTAACTTTGTTAGAGGTAGTATGGACGGTGCTGCTACAGCTACTTCTCTTGGAATAGATAGTACGATTGTTTCTTCGTGTTTTGATGTTTGTGTTTACATCAAGTATGCAAGATGGTAAAGTACGTTCACGACTTCATTGTAGCCTCTTCACTCCCTTAAAAGGTCGTTCGTTTTCTGCCATCTCGATGGATGAGGAACCGAAGCATGATCAGACATTCGAAGGACGGAAATCCGTTCGGTATGTTCTTTCTCCTAATTTCTATTTCTCTTCTATCCAAAACTTCTGTTAAGTTCTGCAACAAATAAGATTTTCATATACTTCCTTAGATTTTCGGGTGCAACACAAGAGTTTTTCTTTGAACCCGATGTCTCTATGAAAACGGAACAGTCAAATACGAGTATTAGTGACGAGGTGGGGATTGACTTCAAAACCAATTAGAAGCTAGGCACTTTCAGCTTAGCTCTTTTGAATTGTTTTAGTTTTAGTTATTCATTTCAGAACCTCTTCCGAGTTCCGCAGGTTTTAAGAGGTAGGAACTATCTCACTGAAGCAAATGTTCATCAAAATAGCCAGACGCCTTCTGGTGCACCAGAAGAAAATGTTAAGGTAGCGATCTGCTGATTGCAATGTTCAAATTAGTAATCGTAAGGATTTCAAGTTTTTTTTTTTTTTTTTTTTTTTGAAGATGGCCATTTCTCCTGGAACGAAAGCTACCGAGAGCAAAAAGAATGCTAAGCTGCAGAGGCTTCTAGAGATGCAGTTAAGTCGTCAGCGAGCTAGAGGTAAACTATCAAGTTCTGCAAAGAGGACTTTAAACTGCTATATGAATTTCAGAGATTCGCGAAATTAAGGGTTTTTTCTGCTCCAGTTTCGTATTTCTGGGAATGCTTTTGGTCGGTATTGTAACACCACTTTGTGCATTTAGAGCACATGAACTGCAAAATCAGCATTCAGAATCTTATCAAATTTTGTCTAGGACTTTCTTTGGGAGCTGGCCCTTTTAATATTTCCTATCCTGGATATTCAATGAATACATCATGTTCCAAATGTATAAAGTCTTAAAAAGGTCTTTATACAAGAATGATGCTATGTTCGTAGCCTGGACAACAGTAACCTTTGTGAGTAACTGTGCACTGAAATGAGCAAACCTTCAAGGTTGCAAAGATTCAATGTGAAAAAATGTTACTTTGTGTTACTGTTAATGGGTAAAGACGGTTTCACTTCCGTTACAATTGCGTAACCGCGTGCGTCTGAAATTTCTCGCTGGGACTCCGCTCATCTCCTCAGTCCGACTGAGCTATCGAGGGATCCACCGAAGGCGACTTGTGGCGCAACCGCTTACGCACCAATTGCACCGCAAGTCTGGTCATTTTGCTTGATTATCTCTTGGAGATAAAGTGATGACACTGTGTTCATATGTGTATTAAGCTCGGAGAGATGTTCATCTTCCAACTACTCCAAAGATCGATCTCTCTAGGACGGAGCGCACATTCATTGAAGGCAGTTCCGATTCGGATACATCGAAATTCCCTGCCACTCAGGTGAATATATTCCAACATATTTTTCTTTCTTTCGTTTCTGTTTGCTTAATGATTAACATCCTTAGCTTCCATATACCATTCCGGAGCCACGGTTTTCTGACATTTCATGCATTCATCCGAGTAATACAACCTTTTCGGTCGATCAAGCAAAAGGTCCCAGCAGTCTTGGTGCGTTGATTTATATCTTTTGGTTTCTCATCTCTTTGAATCACTGAATTTTTGTTTGTCTTAATCTGAGTCGATATCATGAATGGTGTTAAACGGACAATACAACGCTGGCTTGTAAGTGCTTGGAACTGACGTAGGACCACCGCGAACTGCAGCAATGGGAGCTGCTGGTGATGATCCTCCCTCGATTTTAACCCCTACGCGGCGCTGCTTCGAGTGTAGCCGCTTATGCAACTGCTCCATGCTTCATGCCGTTTTGATCGTACTATGCATGCTCACTGCAAAGAAATTATTGAATTTCCCAACTTCTTCGTTAGATCGTTCCACAGACACTTTTCTACTTAAAAGTTTGTTTCATTTGTTTGTTTGATCGGAGCTAATCTTATCTTCCTTCGAATGAGAAAATTCAGTAATGAAGAGCTCAAACTCGTTTAAAGGGGAGCAAATTCCCATCGAAGTGACCCACTTCATAATATCCATAAGTTACGGTTGGATGTTGTCCATCTTAAAGAATCCTTTCCGATCAAACATTTTAAATCGGACGAGACAGAATAAAAAGAAACGTATGTCGACTGTTTGTTTAACCGCCAAATATTACTTTGCTTCAGTCTCTATCGTTTTTCATGCACTGAGAATGTTTTTAAAAAATTGTGTAAAATTACAACATTGAAACACTCAAGATTCTATTTTTCGATGTGGTCTCTAGATGTAATGATTACTGCAGTTTGCTCTACTCCTCTTCGCAATCCATCACCAGCTATGGGAGTTCCTGCCGCTATGCTAAAGACTTCAGAAAGTGATGTTTCACTAACACTTCCTGCTGCCCACATAATCAACAGCACTATCAAAGAGGTTTAGTTGCGCGCTTTTTTTAGTTTACTGGTATGTACCTTCTCTTATTGTTACTTTGTTCTAGATGGTGCTTGCGAGCGACGAGGACTACTTGATGACGAAAGAAGAGCGTATACAACACCAAATGAAGGCAATGGCCGTGTGGTGCTCGATGATCCTCCGATCTCAATATGAAGATGACGAACTTGATATTGGAACCACGAAACAAGGTATTCTTCAATGAACAAGATGAATTTCGACACTTTTTTTCTGACAGCAATCTTTCTGTTATTTCTGTATTTAGAAGCAAACAAGGTATTACAAGATCTTCTCGCTAAGTCAGGAACACGTAAATCAAGTTCAGCTGCTGAAAACAAACCATTTCGATATGCTGATTATTTGGTGAAACAGAAGAGGGACAGCATTCGTGAAAGGTTTTACGCTCATTTCTGTCGCGTTAGTGAACAAACCTCGTTCTTTCCAGTGCTCTTCGACTATTTGATTCATCCAAAGTACCTGCTCTCATCCGGAATGCTGTTCATAATCACATTTTCTCCATACGAGCAGACTGTAACGTGTACTCTGATTTGCGTAGGTTTAATTCTCTACCTGATTGAAAACGTTCTTTTTCGTAAATTCACTGATCGTTTCACATAATAACCATGCACCTCCCTAACAGCAGAGCTGACGAATAGGCTATCCTTACAAAGAAAAAAAAAATTGAACTAAGACTATGGGCGGAGTCTTGTGTGAGCTAGATATCTAGATTCAGTCTGGTGCCTGCTAGATATCTAGATTCAAGTTCCTTTTCGAAAGTAAGGGAACAGCACTTTTCTTACTCGCATATTGCCTTCAACACCAAGGTTGTAACGAGAGTTATGACGATCCATTAGAAATTCAACTCTACTATCTCAAAGGAGCTCGCTTTCTTGAATGCTTTCCGAGGATATTTTCTTTTCTCTTTTTTTCCAAGGAATTGGAATTACCTCGACAAGAAGTGTGCACGATTCTACATTAGTAATAAACTACTAAAGTTATTCTCAAATTCTGATACTTTAGTTGGTCGCCTTACCAAAGCTTTTTTTTCTTGAATAATATTAGTGTCCTAGGATGTCTAAAATAAACTTTCTAAAGTCAAAATGTTTAAGGTCTGCAAACAACGCTTCTTCGTTTATTTTTCTCTTTTCACCCAGCGTGGCTTCACCTTGGGTTAGAAACTGGTGAGTTTTATGCAGTCCACCTTCCGAAGAATAAAGCTACTACGTTTTTTGTTTGTTTAGTTTTCAAGACGGAAATCAAGATTGGAGAGGGTGAAGTTTTTGCTCAAGTCATCAGCCGTTTCATTGCTCAACGATTGTTTTCTGATCCGAAGATTCTGAAGAATAAGAAGTACGTCATAGGTGCTGCGAAGTAAGTCTTGTTTCCACATTTCTAACATTGCGTTGCTGAGTTGCGAAGCTTTCCTTTGTTGCTGAATGGTTGTCCGATTCTTTAATGCAGATTGATCGTCACTGATGCCGGTCGTGAAGCTTTGCACTCCCATTTCCTACTCTACGCCTGCTTATTCTTCTACTTCGTAGAGACGGCGAAAGCTGCCTCGGTCATTAAGCATAATCCCAGAATGTTTACAAGAAATTCAGCCTTTAAGGTGGGATGGCTATGAGTTGCTAGTTGTCACGTTTCGTAAGTTCAAAGTATGTAGAGCATGGGCGACGTCTTCGCGGAATTAAGCAGAGAATTGCTGTCGGGTAGTGGGACTCCATTAAACAAAGCTTTTGCAAAAATGGGATTCAAGCCTTCTTTCAAACAGGTTCGTTGTGACGGTTATGATATCGTTGACGGAAGTCTCATTCACTGATTTACTATTTAGGGATTTGCTGATGACTACAACTATACAGTGACAGATTTTTCAAATCTTACCGACGGGATAATTCTAGGGTTATTTTTTGCAGTTGCAATTCCATTTCTTTGTCGTCCATTTAGACCCCATTATATGGTTGATTCTATATATTTGCATGTGCATGTCCTTTTCAGTAAAATAATTGAACTGGTGACTAGCTGTCCACCCGGGAGTTTGATATCCCGTTTGCGCAATCCGGGCGGTGATCGCCTGAGGAAAATCGGCAATGTTAAAGTTTGCATACAAGTGGCTGCTGAAAGAGGAGTAGACGTTGGAGGTAGCAGCGCAAATAAATACGTTAAAATCTACTCCAATTTTACTAATAGTTCCTTTGCTTTTTAGCAATAAAAGCAGACTCTATTGTGGCCACCAACAAGGAAGCAATCTTAGAGGTGTTATGGAAACTTGTTGGAGTTTACGTGGTACGTTTCTCTTTCGTTTCGTCCGATGGTCGCGCGGATCAATACTTGTTCTAAGTGATATGCAGAAATTGAATGCTAAAATGCTTCGCGAAGCATTTGCTTGCTAAGCGCAGGTAAGCATCAGCACGCTAGTAAACAAATGTTGCAGCTTTAGCAGCAGCAGTCTTATCTTCTCCTGCAAAATAGCGCTCACTTTCAAAAAGTGGTTAATTTCATCGCTCGTAGTCCACAGAATGAGGCCTATTGCTACGAATTGCAAGCAATGAATTAGAGCACTGGATTACAGCGAACTGTTCAAATGAAAATAGACCACTCCCTGTTTTTTTTTTCTGCGTTTCCAACTTTATTAAAGAACGAAGTGTAGAACATAGACATATACAGCACAAGACCACCGATTGTCGATAGCTGCGAATCAATGGCGATAAGCAGATGATTGCTAACATTCTCGTGTTCAACTCTTGTTTCATTTTTACAAACTCAAAATATTACGATTGCGCAGAATTGACTGCATCAGAACACAATCAAGAAACAAACTAATGTTTGAGATGAATTGCATTTTACCTTTGACGTTTTGCACAAAAACCACGTCTTAGCGGCTACAGAGGAACATGAATCAACAAAAATGTAACGAATATCACAACAGAGGCTAAATGATTTGAAAAAAAGCGTCAGAGGTTGCAGCGTAAGAAATTAGAAATGGTTCTAATTAGTTGTTGGTTCTAACATATCGATTCCTGTAATCCAGTGTGTTCTTGTGGTTTAGAGGCACTTCCTACCCGAGGGCAGGGATTCTTTGTATATTTCGCGCTTACTGGAATTATGGGCGCAATTGCACAAGATGGGGGGGACAGCGAACAAAATTTGAAACCACGTTGCTCAGGTAGCACGACTTTCGGTTCGATTTTTCTACTTTTATTCGAATATGAAATGAAACTATGCGCGAACCTGAAGAAAATTTTTGTACTGTGTACCTCCTTTCGTGTACGTTAGGATCCTTTTTACGCTGCTTCGTTTTGACGGTAACTCATGTTGCAACAACCACCGTTTCTCTTCATCTTACTGCCTATTGTTTGCTGCTTGTCAGTATGTCAATATGCGTTACATTTATCTCCAAATGATGTACCAAGATGTACCAAACGATATATATATATATATATATATATATATATATATATATATATATATAGAGAGAGAGAGAGAGAGAAAGAAAGAGAGTCAAATAAGAAACTTTGTTAAATTTAGATTAACTTTCTAGCGATGTTTCGCTGTTTATTGTGAGATGGACTCATGTCTCCGTTCAATTACAGAAGATTGTTAATTGTTGTGTTTCAAGCATGTTTAAGTATCAACAACTTGTAGGGTGCGGAAGAAGAGCGTAATCTAAGACGTGCTTCACTAGCACTTGCCAACCAACTGGGAACAAACTTTGGTATTGGAGTAGTCCCAGAAGAAGCAAATGGAGAGGAGATTGTTCTTCATGTCTGCAAGCAAATTGGACATCAGCTGGGAATCGAAGTAGGCGAACCCTTATTTTTCTCTAGCGATAAAGGAAACTTTGAGAAATTCCGCTTAAACTAACCAACTAAGACTAAATTTTGCTCTTCTGCTGATTCTACGCTCATGCTTTTTTTTCAAATCTTCAATTTAGATTGATTCACTCAATGATCTCCGAGATGGTCGACTATTCGCAGGCGCTTGGCGTTTGTATAACGTTAGCGCACCAGATATACGACTCTATCCTGGCGAAACTTTGTTGTTGAAGGTCGCTAGTGCTGTAGGTGTTTAGATCCTAGCTTATTCATTTCATTTAACATTACATTTCAACGGTAATTATACCAGCTTCCAGGCCGAAACTGATCTTGGCGTTCCATGGGGTCTCCATCATTCCCTTGGACTGTTTGGACATCTATACCTTTCCCATCTTTTCTCAATTCGTGAACTTCACGATGCGGCCACCCGCATTCAGAGAGCCTATAGGTCGTATAGGCTGCTCAAGGCAATCAAGGTTGGCGTTTGTATTAACTCGTTTAGTGGAGATCAAAAAAATATTTGTTCTCTAATTTAGGAATATCTCGCATCGGCCGAAGGAACTGCTGAGAAAACTCGACGTGCAACTGCTGGGGCATCACAGAGTATGGTAGATAGCTGCTCATTCATGGCTACCTATACAGTAATTCATGAAGAAAACAGCATGCTTACCGATTCGTCGCCCATTGAGGAAAGCATGCACTCCGAAGTTGCCCCGCAAATGTTTGCTGGGGACGTGTCAGCGAGCAAAGGAGATCAGTTGAGAAGAGCCCTCAGGTTACTTAGAATTATGTTTGTAAAATCAAATATGGAATATGGAGATTCCAGAGAACTGCGCGCAGAAATTGAGGCGGGTAAGTTAAGGTCAATCGAGGATAGAGATGCGCAAGCGAATGAAGCTATTTTTATTCATCTGACCGTGAAACTACAGGTATGTTATGACATCCACAAACACTAATTTAGTATCATAAAGTTAATTTAATTATGTCCTACGCGGCGTATTTATCCTACACGCATCTTGTTTAACTATGTTTCTTAAGTAGACTATTAGTGGCAAAGTCTCATCTCGAAATCTGTTATGTGTCACTTTGAATATAGAGGCAGGACGTTTTTTTGCGATCCCCATTTTATTCTTATCCTATCATCACAGTCACTCCTTGTGACCTCTATGTGATCCTGAAGTGGTGATGTTTCTTGTCAAAGACGCATGTTATCTCTTTACGTTTGAATGTTTTGCTGGATTGACTTCCGAAGGTTTAAAACAGCAACTTGTTTGCTTTCGGTAGAATATGGTGAAGGTGGTTAGTATTCACTGTGCATTGCTCTACTTTGTAAAATCCGTCCACGTTACAAAATGTTTTCGTATTTCTCTAAGTTTTACGTGTTCCAATGTGAATAATTTGGGAGGGATTTTCTTTTGCGGTCGAAGCCAATGATAATTGTCATTTTGAGTCCCATGGCCGGTGTATTGCAGTGCTGAGTTCCTCTGCGATCGCACTCTAAATGGTTTGAAACCGCCTTGGACCAGCAAAGCCTTCCACCTCCCTGCGCTCGATAAATTGATACAGGACTTGCTTGGGTGGATAAAAACGCATCGGCTGGTCCTTGCAACTCACCAGTTCCCAAATCTGGTATTTTGAGTTGGAGTTGAATCCGCTGCCGCATTCTGAGAGCATTGACCAATGCCCAGCGCTTAACCTTTTCATTTGGACGCATTCATTACAGGTTATCATTTGAGAAGCTGCAATGGATTGGATCAGTATATCTAATTTACTTCAGGCTCTAATCCGTGGATTTCTTGCTAGAAGACGTTTTCGAGCAATGGTTGATGAAAGAAAATTGGAAATTGAAGTTGAAAGAAACGCCCAAAGTAGAGCTCCGAAAGTAGAGGTGAGACATCTGGCGTAAAATTACCAGTTTTCCCCACTAACACATGGAATTTAGGCACAAATGTCAGGAGTAGTTGAAAGGGTTTCCTACAAAAAACTTCTTGAACATATAAAAACTGAAAGGATTCGAAATGAGGCAGCATGTAAAATTCAGGTTGTTGGGACCACACTTTAAAGTTTATTGTTTCGAAGTTATGGATGTTTTACTTTAGAAAGCTTACCGCTTGTATCAACTTCGGAAAAAGAAACGCACTGAACGTCATGAGATGTTGACAAGGATCAAGAGAGCTGCCACCACAATTCAGGTGAAAATCATTTCTAGATTCAGATGGATCTCCTTTAGTCAGTGATAGGATTTTCCAATCATAGTCGATGTTCCGCATGCTACAAAGTAAAAGGAAACTGGAGAAACTGAAACAAAAGAAGGCTCTAGAAGAGAAAATTAAAACTGAACGAAGGATAGCAGCAGCAATTATTATTCAGGTTCTATTCTTTTCTTCGTTTTTTTCCTCAATCTTCAGAGTGCCTTTTGGATCATTTACCACACGCTGTTGTTTAACTAACAGTTTGTCGAAAGTGTATTTGCCTTAGTTCATCGAAGTTCTGTGGAAGATTTGATTAAAATCCTGAAATCATATTACAATTACATCTCTGCTCTTTTTATTAAGTCCATTAGAAAAGGAAGAGGAAGGAATTTTAGTCTTTTGTTCGGATGTTCATCGCAAAGAACTTTTTGAAAAAACTGAAGATGGAAAATGACCAGTTGAAAAAGGCTCGAGAAAATGCTGCTGTTTTGATACAGGTAACGACAAGACTCAGAGATTAGACTAGTTCTTCTATTGCTATTGTAAATTTATTCAGTCACTATGGCGCGGATGGATGGCAAGACAGCAGCTTCAGAAGATGAGAGAAGAGCGACGTTTAGAGCAGCAGCTGAAACAGAGAGAACTTGCCGTCTGTCGAATCCAGGTGTGAAGTTTGTCATTTCATTTTTCAACTGTTAAATGGTTTCAAAAGTTAAATTTATGTGTGAGAAAAGTAAAATATCTTACATTTTGCTGCAAAGTAGAGTTTAGAAAGCTTTCCGATCGTATCTTCTGAGACAAAAAATGCGGGCTGAACGTCAGGAGAAGTGGTCGCGAATTGAGAATGCTGTAATAGGCATCCAGGTACTAGTAGCGTTATCTTCCTTTTTTTGTTACCAGACGAAGTAGTTTAACGTTAATTATTGTAGAAGCATATTCGTGGAATGCTAGCTCGTAAACGATTTGCGGAAATGCTTACCGAACGTAAGAAATATGTCATGAATGTGGTGATGGTCCAGGTTCGTTTGATCTGCAGATAGTTTCAAATTGATTTCTTCCTTATATCAATAGAATAATTAAAGAGTTGTGTTCGAGCGTTTCTTGCACGGTGTCGTGCGCGACGAATGATGGCGGAGTGTGAAAATCGTCAGGTGGAAAATGACGCTGTTTTTGACGATACTAGGGAAAATACACCATCGACTTCGGCTGAAACTGTAATTTTTGTGCATAGAGTTCTACTTAAATGAATTCTAGGGAACCATATTAATCATTTAGGAAAGTAAAGACGATATCGACATTGAACGATTGCGCCGTCTGCAACGTAATGTCCATGAGAATAAACGAAAGCAAAAGTACTACTCTAGTCTGTTGGAGGTACTGAGACTTTTTTTGGAACATTTTAATGTGATAGTTGTAAAAGCTACGGATTGCTTGTCTATCATTAATTACCGAGGAAATTGTAACGATTGTATATTCTTCAACATAAGTTGGGCAGAATTTCTACACTCACTTATCCAGGCTTGTGAGCGAAAGTTATCTGAAGAAGACTCATCTTGCACGAAAGGATTAACATCCGAAAACCAGGTACTATGATGAAAATGGGGGAACGCGCGCTGTGTCGCTTGAGTTATTGGACATTTTCATCTTAGCAGTAATTTAACCAAGATTTCTTGTTTTCAGCAACCTGCAGATTATACTCCTGTTTACGTGCCAACTTTAGCTGATCAAGTCAAAGCTGCTTTGAAAATACAGGTGGGCGTGTCTAACTGGTGATATTGTTGAGTTAGCATATCACGAAATTGACGCGGTACGGAAAGTGTTGAGTTCGGGTTGTAGATAACGAAAACGAGCGTGGAAAAGGCGTCTTGCGAAATCAGCTGCGACGCTCCACCTTTGTGTAGTCGCCGCATCCACGAGCGAGCGGTCGAAGATTAGTAGGATCTCCCCACCGGCCTACTCGCGTTAGAAATAAAACCAAAGTTCGAGCCGTTGATGGGACCAGGGTGTGTACAATGATACAAGTTTCGCAGCCATCCAACGGAATGCTCATTTGTTCACTGGGAATTGTTGCTCTGCTGGATTCAAAATGGTGCTTCTACCTCATGCTAAGTTCAAATCTGACAGAGTTAGGTGTGTAATATACATTGCTCGATGGAAATTTCGATAATATTTAAGTTATACGAACTTTCGCAACAACATTCAATTAAATTGAAGATGCTTATTTAAAAAAAAACAAATGTTCGTTGGAACAAAACATTTTTCACTTCACAGAAGCATGAGATTCTGTCTGCAGAATCGATGGAATACCGCAGCAATCATTTCGCCCCTTCAAGATAGATAAATTGGTGCCAGATTTGTCTGAGGATAAAAACACTGACTTGGTACATTAGCTGAATTCCGCAAGCCATTGTACTATGCTCATAAGCCTCAAACGATTCCGAATTGATTTCAAACGTGCATTTCAAAAGATTGGTCAACACTAAGCACTTTCTCTACGAATGACCGAGTAATCATGATGTGATCTCTTCTCCGTATTCAGGCATGGTACCGAGGTTGCGTCGTACGCTCAAATCTCCGTGAGCATTTGCACAGAAGGCGCTCATTCATGAGGGCTTATCTGGGGAACATTGCCGCAGAGGAGCCAAGCGATGTCGTTAACAACATGGAGCTCGACGCTTTGCCCGTGCATGCAAAGTAAGTTCAAATATGGACAAGATACATTCAAACGTCTTTTTCTTTGTTTTTTCTTCAACCTTCGTTATTAAAACTTTCCTTTAAAGAATTCACGATGCGATAGAGATGTTGTTTCATTCGAAAATGTACATATCGAAAGTTGGAGCCTTCATAATGAGTACGCCAGTCTTATTGGATATTGTTCAGTTTGGTCAATCTAAAACAAATTGTTTTTCACAGATCGTTTATCGGCGCTTTCTCCGCATCTGTGCGCTTATTTGGCAGTAGATGCTCAAGGTTTAGTGGCGTTGCTTGATATTTTTGGACAAAAGACTACTGGTCGCGGTCCTGGTACGGCTGAGATTCTGACAATCCTTGCAGATGTATTTTTGAGGATAATAGAGGTAAGATTCTGAGATATGTATAATCAAAATCAGCGTGAGAAGGAAATAATTTTGATGATACAAAGGAACATGATGATACAAAAACATTGCATTTAGTGTCAACATCCAGCGGTTGTGGCAGAAGTGGATGCACAATTGGAAGACTGCGTCAGAACTGCGCTTCACATCTTTCATGCGTTTCATACCTATCCACAAATAGTTTTTGTCTTCGGAAAAGCGATTTTGGCATTACATCGCCGACCTGAGGCCAACCAATTTTTCAACAATGCACCTTTTTACCTTAATTATGCCAAAAGAAGGTGAGGTGGCTACTATAAGGTTTTTAGCCGAATTTTACTCCTGAATCACTTTTTTTTTAGATTCGCTCGTTTCCCAATAAACGATCCACGCAAAGTTATTCTAGAGGAAATGATCGCCAAAATGTTACCATCATAAAAATTCGATATTGATATCTAGTTGCTTTACTCCATTTCTTGTACCTCAACTTATTCACTTACTGCCGACTTAATTGTGTACAAGTAATGAAATTCTTGCATGTTTGGAGGATTTCTGTGAATAAATTTTGTGTTGTACTACTACAGTTGTCTTCTATAAAGGTACTTTTGGGGAATTTAGCAGAACAATGAGATCCTCCCTGATGCTTACTCGGCTGTATATAATGGATAGTTTCAAACGTGGTGACCCTAGTATGTATGCTTGACAATCTAAAAGGAAATAATATGGAGTTGGATCCGTTTTATTATGACAGTTGAGATCATAACAAAACAAAACCGAACCAACCCAAGATATTTGCGACTCCGTGTTAGCTCTTGTGGAGCTTCCCCTCTTCTTATAGTTAATGAATTCTTTAGGATTTTGAAATATTTTATAGGTAGGGGCTTTTCAGGGCTACCGTTTGCAATGGCAATGGTAGTAATTCTTCTTGGAGAGCGGTCGAGATCCGTTATCCCTCCTTCATGTGAGGTTTCCGTTGATGTCATTGATGCCTTCTGAAGCTCGGTCTTCACGGAGCAATAAAAAACTGATTCCCGTATCATCACACGAAGTGGACAGGGTGACAACGACGGCAGAGTTTGACAGCAGTGTAGGTTTGCCAATTTCGTACTATTCTTCCTTCTTCAGCTAAGGACCTCGTATACTTTATTGTTCAACATCACTACGCTAATCTAGTCTTCTTCACTAAGGTTTATTTCCCATACGGTGTTGTTGTAAAGAGTACGAGAAGGTCAGAGTTCTCCAACATAGTTCTGGTATTGTTAGCTTGAAACTAGTTTAAATTGCGATAAAGGGTCCGAAGGTCGGTCGATTATACAATTTCTTGTCGATGTTAATTCCTGTATCCCGCCCTTATTTTTGAAAGTGAATAACTAAATCAATCGGGGCCCTAAGACCTAAGCATTAGTCTTAGAGGATCTACGACATGTAAGATAAAGTTACTAAAAGAAAAAGTGAGATGGAGCGTCCAGAAATAAGGGCGCCATTGAGTGCCCGCACCACATTTGGCCCGGTATCTGTCTATCTCGGTATTATTTAAAGGCTACTGCTGTACTCTAAACTTATTCGCTATGTTTTATTTCTATTTTACGCACTTATGAAAAGACGGGTACTACATAGTGGCACTACAGCAAGCAAGTAGAGAGTGGTTAAGTTTTTTGTTAGAAAAATTGGGAAAAATGAGGTAGAAAAGAGAAAAAAGTAATGACGAGAAATGGTAAGTGGTGATGCCGATGCACAAACTTAACTTAGCTTACCCTGTGTTTAGCTTATTTGTTTTTTTTTCTTATATAGCATATTGTGTGAACAGGGATTTTCTCAATTCGGATGTGTATTATGACTGTGAAATGGGGTTAAACGTATTTTTTGCTGCTATTAATCATAATACTGATACGGAAATGATGTGAATTATGAAGAGATTAATTAGATTTATGTGTCGCGATAAGCTCTGCATTGAAATTTAAGTGTGAAATCTCTGCGCTAACAATTCCTAACGCGTCTTCAGTTGTATTTTCATCATAGACAGGCCGTTGTAATTCGTACTTATGCCTCGTCTGTACGTCTATCTGTCTATCCCCTACGTCGCACCCCCTGTTCCTCTCACCTAGTCTCACAACATCTCCTCCGACAGCATCTGATCGGAATTTGAAGTAATCAAAGTTGATGGCGAAGAAGATAGATGAAAGAGGCTAAGTGCCGAAAAACCTCGACAAGCGATACATCACGTGAGAGAAGCCCGCTAGATCTTCCATGTACTGGCTTATATAGCTATTGCGTATTACTATCAACATATTGCTTTTGACTTGTAAAAGACATTTTTTAAAGACAGAAAATCGTCTTTAGAATGCAGTACTCTCACTTTCTCCATTGTGACACAACATTTTTTCGGATAAAATACCACTATTATTCAACAAACTCGACATTGAAAATTTGTCAATCAGATGACAGAAGGTCAGGCAGAATTTATTGTTATAAAGGAGATTATATCTGATTGAGGATAAAAATAAATGGAAACTAATGCACTCTACGCAGTCGTAACTAAAGAATCAAAAGTTGTCATGAGAATTTGGGAAATTTCACTTCTAAATGGATACCACTTTGGAAATGCTATTTTTAGAAGATGGGTATTTTCAATAACGGTACACAAAAAACCAAAAGTAAAGTATAATGTAAATGAATGAACATTTTTGTGCAATTTATTCACTGCCAACAAATAGACTCTAGACACTAATAGTTCCTGTCATTAACGTGCAGGTTCCCCTCTGGTTTCTCACTCCAATGTGTTTTCCTCCATGCAACAACATCCAACTCCATAAAATATTTATCAAGTAGAGATCGAAGGCTAGAAGAAAATTTTCCGCGATTCTTCACTTCCGGCTTTGAGCTGCTGCTTCTTTTCTAGAAGCGTCTTGGAGCAGCTGGGTGTCGACCCTATCAGCTGGCAGTTGGACATACCTGAAATTACGAACGTCCAAGCTATGTTTACAAATAGAAGGAAAGGGATTACCCGGCTTCATAGCATAAATATAATTGAACTACGTCAATATGATTCTTTTTCGAAAAACGGGATGAATCACTTTGCAATACCGAAACTTGATCAACAAAGAAAAATCACTGCACGATGAAGGAATTTTGTGGTGCTCAATGTACTCAATCTACATTTTGAAGTAGTGAGTAAGGGACAATCAACGTTCACACTTTCAGCATAATGAGCAATTTGCAGTAATAACTGTGTTGTAATAGTACTTGCAGCTTTTCAAAATTACCCACTACTCATTTCAGTACTTTAGCATAAGAGTTAGTTGTGATGTAATGGGAGCAAAATATCGCTACTGCTTAAAATTTTGATACTCTCCCCTGCTTATGAACTATAAACAATACCAACGCTAGCCTTTAGAAACTAAATCATTCTCACAAGAAAAAAAAAAAACAAAGGTTTGAATATGTAATAAGAGAGAAGTCCTAGTTTTCAAATGAAGGACTGTTGACAACGTTATTAGTAAACACCATGCTGTATAAAGTTGAAGATCATGGCAAAGGACAATTCCCACAGAAGATGCCACTCACCTTACGACAGAACCACGAATAAAGCAGTTTTTCACGGCGTGCATTTGAGGGAACTTCTCAGGCTCAGACACAGAAATATCGGTTAATTTCATATTCAGGTACTGATCAACAGAATGTAATGTTCCACAAATACTGGAAAATTTTACTCTTACGCAATGATGCTTGGTGACAAACATGAAAATGAAGGGGAATTTTACCTAAGGTCATTCTTCAATTCCACCACGACATCTTGACCAACCAACGACTTAAAGAAGGAGAAGAATAACTGAAAATGTACGATTGCTTGCTATGATTCCGTTCCAAAGAACATCTAGAGGGAAAAACAAAACAAGATGGAAAACTAAGAAACGATAAACGAGGGAAAACCACAAATATGGAATCACCATTCTGAAAGCGAAGCTTGTCTACCCGTCCGTACCACCAGAAAAGAACTGAAAATACACAGTAATTTGTCGCCAAAACAGAGGGTAGCCATGACTTCGACAAAACTCCAGGAAATTAAAACTCAAGCTAAACAAATTTTTCAAAATCACAATTTTTGCTACACTTCTTGACGTCATATATTTTGTAGGAGCTGTTATTGCGGAAATTGCACTTGACCAAACACCAATGTACATCGACTCTCCTATCCTACGTTACGAGAGAAAAAGTAATAGTGAAGTGAGCGTGGTGAATGTCTGGGCAGGTTTTTTTTTTCATAATTTTATAATGATATGGCTAACAAGTTGTTGATTTTTGTCTTGTTTTCATAGGGAGATTTCTTTTCGTTCTTTTTTTAAAGTGCAGTTCCAATTTTGTCCCAAAAAATGATTTCACTTTCGCAGACAAGCCCAATATCTCCAAGAGAAATCAGCCATCGTTCGCTAGAGATAACATATCCAAATAGTGGTGTAAGAATCCTACAACTTCGTTCACCAAACGTGATAATGTCGTTGTTTGAACTTCCTTCATACGTATAAACCTTTCTATATTGGGATCTAATTTGGGCCTTCAGATCTTCAGGTTTCGAGTTCAAAATACAATCTACGCTCTTACCTTCGTGGTAAGATGCCTCTTGAAGTTGCTGCATTACTAGATCGTGATGTAGCAATATACCTCACAGGAGAAGTCATAACAGTCAAGGTGAGATTGAAGTTCATTTAGTCCCGAAAGATTTTCTGGATTCTTTTTGTTACAGCTATGTTTGGGATGGGTCCATCAAAGAAAATAAAGACATTGCTTTTCAATCCATGGATATTTTCCGTTAAGGACGGTTTACATGGATCCAAATATATAGTCCACCTTCACTTTCTTCTTGGCACCTGCCAGGATCTTACATTGTATTGCTCTGCCTTTTAAATGGTTAAATTACCTTCAGCATTGTTTCTATTCTTCCTCACTTTTTTGACTGGTAACGTTCTTCCGTCACTGTTGAGAAAATAATTAAGCATTAGTATTTTATTGCTAATAAGTCAGAAAACACCCAAATCCAGAAAGTATATGTATGGTCGTCACTGTTTACTTTAAGGTAACGCTAAGGAACCTCGCTCCAAAAGGCCGAGAATCTCTCGCTTGGGGCAGTGTTCAACTTACGTGCGGTAAGCTGTTCACCTTCTTTCTTTTTACAGTTTAGCCTTTGAACTTGTTCTTCAGAACGAACTCTCGGAGCTCAAGTAGCCTTTCGTGATCGACCGACCACAGCAATTTCGCGAAGTGCTTCTACCGTGTATTCTTCAAAGCCAAATGTGCTCTTCTGTGATGTTGAGCTGAGTCATGGCGAGTCTCGGCAGTTTACGTGCGGGGTGTGTGCACGGCTACTTTTGATGTTCTTCCACCATTTCTTGGACATACAGAGCTCGTCTGATAGGAGTCGTTCCAGATTCCGCTCCCTATGCACGACTTACCGCCTTCATTCCGTGGCCACTTGGTTAGATATTTGAACCGAATTACTGTAGCTGTGCAACATGTTCGAGCGCCGATTAAACTTATGCATATACCAGTGAGGTGGTGTTTCAACCGTAAATTCCAATTTATCTTTCAGTGAACAATTTAGTGATCAATTCAAACATTATCATGGTTTTTGTGTTAAACCTCCTTTCTTATTCCCCTTCTCCTAACTCTTTTTCACATTCTGGCCTGCTCAAGTAGATTAAATAAGAAAGCCGAATATATGCGACTTTTTGTACTTTTGACCGAAAGAAACGAATATTGTTTTCCTTTGAAGAGCTTTTCGACGCTTAGTTCCCTAGGCTATGAATATCCATGTTATATTGAAAAAAAAAACACGTATGTACCACACATTATTTACATCTACCTCTAATTATTCTAGGATCATTCCGTCGGTTGGTGTGGACGAAAATCCAAAGACAGAACGGAATCCATTTTCAATAGGAAGCATGGTTCCAGCAACCATATCGCAGGTACGCAGGAGCACATGATTTGAATACTTTGATGTGCATTTCAAGGAAAAATTCCGCTCAGTTCTCCCTACTTTTTTTTTATACGTGAGATTCACACTTGTTCTATTATCCAGACTGTGATCGCCGCTGTTGATGAGATAACGGCTCCGAAACGTGCTTACATGTTCAGTATGACCAATGCACATGGGAAAGTTGCAACGATGACATTGTTTAAGAAGACGTTTCGGTTAGGCGAAGACGTCCTGGGAACTCTCAGTTTTGAAGGCAAGGCTACTGATTTCCAATTTGCTTCGTCATATAATCGTGTTTCCTTCGTTGTTCATTTTCAGATTCTGACGTTCCTTGCGTTCAATATTCTGTTCATTTGGAAACCGTAGAACAGCTTGCCGAGGATGTTGTTGGAGAGCACGGAGAGGTGAAATCGGAGGGAATGGTAGGTACTCGTTACATAGTCGCTGGCGCTTCACTTCATTATTATTTATGAAGTTTATTCAAAGGTTTATTTTTCAATTCGATCAAGTTATGTGATGTTTGGCTTAAGATGAACGTCGCTGTCCATTCAAACGATTACGTGGTATGCGCGTTTGCCTCAGATAGTTCATTCCGACTATCCATACCAATGCATGCTTCACCTACTTTTCACACAGAAACAGGTGTGAGGATTTTTGTTTGTCGTCTCTCATTTGCTCGTTTTTTTTCACAGGTTTCAGTTATATAATGGTATTATTTATCTGTTTAGTGCACTTGAAATGGCGGTTACGATTTGAATTCGTCACATCCGAGCCTCTGATCAATGTAGTTTACGGCGAAGTGTGCAAAGCTCCCATAGGTATGCTTTACTTGCAAAATATGTTGGAGAATATGTGGTTTTGTTCTCATCTACTATTCATTTCTCCACCTCCAATGACTTGAATAATTTTCTTTCTTATATTTTATATGACTTTTGTTGGACGACGAGATAGATTTGTACTTAAAGCGCATTGAGCCTTGAGGATTTTGCTGGTATAATTTCACTCCTTTTGCTTCGGGACTCGTTTGGGAAAATAGAAAATAAATGACTGGCATTAATATTGGGATGAATATTACGAGGGATCGTGAGCAGGAAGGTAACAAGAAGAGTACTAATTATACAATGCATTCTGAACTAAGCCTGGTAGCCTTGCTTTAGAAGTGAGATGTTTAAAAAAATTTACCAAGAAAATGGAAAATATTGAGTATGAGAGAATAAATCAAAAGGACTGA
This sequence comes from Necator americanus, assembly GCF_031761385.1. Taxonomy (NCBI): domain Eukaryota; kingdom Metazoa; phylum Nematoda; class Chromadorea; order Rhabditida; family Ancylostomatidae; genus Necator; species Necator americanus. Next base: position 13,438,595 of record NC_087373.1, on the reverse strand, counting down.
TTATCTGATATTTACATTCAGCTAAAGTTATCAGCTATCAGTTTGAGGACAACCACTCGTGTTTATAAATAATGTCATAGAAGTTGTTAAGGTAATAAAATGGGAAACAAATAGTTCTAAATGCACGTGCCTACCTAAAAATTGTTTTCCTTCTAGAAAAATCAGCTTCTTGTCATAATCGTCGAATCTAGGCATAACAAATTTCTGTATTATTATTTCATATAGAAGAAATTGAAGTAACCAGAGATAACTTCATAAGAGCGGTAAAAGGCAATAGGAGACAAACTTCATTTCTTTCATAGCTTGCACGTTATATCGGCACTTCTCCGTCAGTCAGTTCAATACGTTGAAGATCCGCAGTGCCACAGAAACGCAGTGTTGGATATTCGCTTAGTAATGGATTACAAACGAGATCTTCACCTGACAGGACTGTAAGGGCAGTACGCGAAAGTAGTGGCATATTTGCAGAGAAAAGCAAGTTCTCTTTCTTGCTTAATTTGGTAAGATTAATGCAGATAATGCTCTAGCAATTACATACTTTGTTGAAGTACACTTTGATGCTGTCCAGCGGTGTCAGTCGATGGCGCAGTGCATTGTGGAGCTGTTTTTATTGAAACAGTCAAGAATCAATCAGTATAAGAAGCGAAATTTTTGCATTTAACATTAAAGAGTTTAAAGAACACCTTTCTTATCCTTCTTATTCCTATCAGTGAGGAATTTCCCTATTATCTCTTAGAAAAAACAACTAAGAAATTTGTTGTTACTAAGCGAAAAAAAAAACATTTTCAGGAGGACATAGGAATAAAAAAAATAAAAATGCCTAGTAGACTTGACCAGTTTTTGAATAACGACGCTCACAGCAAATTCCATCCGATACAATTTTGCAGGGTTGTAGAAGCGGACTTTGTCCATATCTGTCCAAAGTTTGGTTTTTCTAACTTTCCTTTTTTCAGAACCTAGTTGAGATAGATACGGAAATTTCCCTCAAATTCTCGGATTTTTCTTAACTAGCTTTTGAGAGCACTGGTTCACCTACAGAAATCGAATTTCTCAGTTCTGGGTTTCCTTGATACTCTATCAAAATATGTGATCATTTTTCTGACGCGCTTCCGTAATCTGGGAAAGAGGAAGAGTGCGAAATTTCAGAGGTTCGGCCGCGCGTCAAAGTCTGTATGACTTCTAGCAAAATCCTGCTAAGCTGCTCCGTGTTTACAAAAACTAATTAAGTTTAAACTACATTATAGAAGAGAATTTTTCCTACCAGGATCTATCTTCACTTTTTTCCAGGTGGTTTTCGTACTCTCAAAGGCTAGTTTAGAAAAAGCTGAAAATTTTGAAATTTAAAATTCTCAACTTTTTCACAACTAGATTTTACAAAAACGAGAGGGTCTCGAGAAAAAAGAGATGTGAAAGTCCTACACAGCTAATCTTTCTCTACGAAGGGCGCTCTTGCTCGTTCTTTTTCCATCTTTCCTGCAGCCCGTTATTCATGTTTACTTCAACCTAACAAAATCTGACCACTCCACCAGTTATTTCCAATTAGGGGCTATGTGAATGGCTAAAATTACCTCTAAACCACACTTGAAAGCAGCATACCACGAATCCGAGGTGGTGCCGATTTTGGGTGGAGTATCCGTATACGGGATCGTAGATTATGGAGAGGGGGGTGATTCCGTCTTCCGTCCATTTCCTCCTGTATCAGTGAAAACGGACCAGCCCGAAATGCTGTTTTGTACGACGCCATTTATTCCTGCACGATCGATCGGAGGTTCGAATCCGCCATAGTGCTCACCAAGCTCTTCATACCGCTGGGGTCGATAAATTGGTACCAGACTGGTCTGGGAGGATAAAAACACTGACTTGACACATCGACTAGCCACCGCAAGTGATTGTATAGACCAGTTATTCGTTCGTGAACCTCAAACGATTCTGAATTGAAGTGAAAGTGAGGGTGCATCCCAAGCGGATTGATTGACGCAAGAAACTTTATCCTTTTATTTTGTTCAAAACCAACCTTTCAATAACTTTACCAGGTCTACACTAGTTTTTCCAAAAAGTCATGTCATTTTGTTTTTCCACAAAGTCATGTCACATCAATGCACGACTCGTATGTCCTAGATTTTTTTTTGAACTGACAACAGTCAAATATATTCTCAGTATACTGAATACCTCGAGTATTAGAATACTCTGAAACTGTTACATGCTGATCACAAAAAGAATTTAAAGCTGCGCAAGTACATTTTGTACTTATTTCATTTTCAGATGTCCCTATCGAGACCTTGGCATGGAAAGTAGACATCTATGTACTGCCATGCAGTCCACAAAATGCAGCACTTACGGACTCTTCACACGTAGGAAGCGCTTCTATGGTGTTATAACGTTGTTTGTACATAAGATTGCTATGATAATTTTGCAAGGGTAACTATGGTTGTTTAATTAACTCATAATTCACGCACGTATAGAATAAACGTATTTATTTGAAAAAAAAAACATGTTAATGCAACGTTAAACCGTAACAGCCGTAACTTTGTAATCATTAAATGTTGTGTAAATAAGCAAGTTCTCATTGGCCATTGTCACTCCGTACAACAGTTCTTGTCCAGCCTTATCGTCTGCTTTGATAATGTCGAAGTTTTCGTCAAGAAGTGTCCATCCTCCATACATGCAAGCGGCAACGCGATACTGTTTCCTTGCATTTTGATAGTCTTCTATGTGCCAGACACCCCCGGAAGTCTGGAAGTATTTGGATTTGAGGTAATGTCAAATAATCTGCTTGTTGTACTCACCTCTATTGCTTTCAGCGATTCCTTACTCTTTCGCATATCAAATAAACGGATATGTTGGTCGTAGCTGCCAGTTATGATTACCTGAGGACATGAATTCTTGGCACACAGAAACGAAACTTTAGAATGTGAGACGTAGATTATAGTAGTGTGGGAAATTTGGATCACCTAAAAGCAGCACCGAATGTTCAATCGGATGAGATGAATACAATCGTCGGGAACTATATCTTCTTGTAGGAGATGTGACCTGATTGCCAAGCTAACTAACTCTGATTAGAATTTTTGATAAGGTCTGATTTAAGAAATCTCTACCTCCTAGAGAACGGAGCTTGTATCTGTGTTTGTCAACGGCTATAATCTCCAAGAGAAGTTGCTAGTTCGGAAAGTGTTTCAGTCATATGAGGATATCTGTTATGTGAAAGTAGAACAACACTTGTCTTCTTCAAGGCTGTCGAAACCAAATATTAATTAGCAGTAATATGTAGTAGTATTAAATTGTACTACAAATAGTAATATGTGCTAGGTTATAAAATAAATGTGATTTTCTTTTGTTGCTCTTGTACCCCTGGTTTATACATGTATTGTATTGTAATCCTTTTACTGGATATACAAGTCTTGTATAACATAATCTAACTCAAAATGGAATTTTCGATTGGAAAACTACCATTCCCGACATCTACCCTTCTTTCCATTCTATCGAGGCCTTTTCATCAAAAACTACTGAAGTAGCTCGAAACGTCTGTGCTGCGGACGGAGAGGGCCCCTTAGGAGAATTCTCCACCCAGGGATGGTTTTATAAATGCAAAGGAAAGTCAGAATGGGGACTTTTGGCGAAATCGCTCTAACAAACTGGTTGTATGGTTGGGAATAGGTCGTAAAAAATAAGTTCAAAATTGATTAATTTGTTGTTATAGTTGCCATAGTATTAAAGGCATCACTCCACGAATCTGAGGTGGTACGGATTTCAGGAGGAGTATTCGTATACGGGATCGTAGATTATGGAGAAATGGGTGATTCCGTCTATTTCTTCCTAATTGCGTAAAACGGAAGATACGACTTCGGGCATTCTGGCGCATTATTTTCTACAAGGAGTTCGACTGGAGCGCGCCAGCCTTGTGTGCGTTCTCTCCATAATCTACGATCCCGTATACGAATACTCCAAATAATCACCTCAGATTCGTGGGGTGATGCCTTTAAGCAAAAAATTCTAATAGAAGAAAACCCACGACTTTCTGTTACACCTCAAAACAACAATAGAAGAGTGTTGTAGTGAAAACGTACATTATCTTTTTTCCAGTTACTGAAAGTAACACCAGCATTGAATTCATTCAGACGTTGCACCATAGTTTGACTCCGAATATCCCACACTTTGAGAACGGCATCTTCACCTCCGGTGCACAATAAAGTGTCATTCAAGCTACATGTCCAGACCTTCAAGACATTTTTCAAAGGCAGCACTTTAAAAAGGAGAGGGAGTGTTAGGAGAGCTGATATAGAAGGCAGAATTGCTTACTAACCTCACATCCTGTATCTGTGTAAGGTAGAGAGTGTGCTTTCCAAGTGCTGATTACCGTTTCTGTATCAACATCGATCATATGAGCGTAACCTGCTTTATCAGTGCATGACACATAACTTGTGAGGGAAGGGGATGAGACGTCAAGGAGCATTTCGTCGGAAACATGAATCGAAGCTGTTGAGGGTGAGTCTGAAAACTTCATAAGAACACTCAACGAAAAATACCTCATTTCATACTTTTACATGACGGCCAATATGCGTAATTCAATATGAAAACTCCAATATGAAAATATGAGTCTTCAGAACTAAATAACAGTGAGCGAACATAAATGAATAACTTGGCGAAATAATTTCTTATTCAAAACTTCCAACTTTCAGGAAGTTGCTTTTGGCATTAAGGCAGTATATCACGAAATTCACGCTATTGAGGTCGCTGTCAGATAGAGTGAAGGTAGAGGACGGGTTGTAGACTACAAGTGTCAGCGTGACCCCCTCAAATCCCACTAATCATCTTGAAAGCCGTCGCGGGAGCCCCCTTAGCTGCTTCGAGATGTTGGAGTACTTCGAGAACGCGCTCTCCCATACTCGGTTCGGGTAAAATGTCGTTTGCTGTGGGGGGGGGGGCACTTTGACGCATCCAAATCGAACTGTATCTGGAGTCTATACATTGGTTTTACCAGAAAGAAGATGCTGAGGAGACCTAAGTGATTTTCGACTGCTCTTTCGTGAAGGCGTCACATGCACAAGATGTCACGCTTTTACGCTCCTCGTAGAAACAAATTCCGTTTTTCAGGATGATTAGGAGAAATTGAGTGGACCCACGTTCACGCTCGTAATCTACACTCAAACTCTATATTTGCACTTGCATCAACACCGTCAGTTTCGTAATATGCTCCCTTTAAACTGATTAAGTTCTTAGTCCTAAACCTAAATCATAAGATAGATACGGCCTACACTACATTTCCTCAATTTCTGCAGTAATCTAATTTCTAAAAGAGAGCTCTACTTTCGTGGCAAAATCTCTGTGAAGGTTTGTGCTTCAGTGTTAACATTCATACTATCCATTGAACCATGTTAACGAAAGCAGTAACCATTAATTAAGACAGAATAAGAATGTACAGTACAAAGGGAATTTAGCTAGCGTTGAATACACAATAAAAATAATGGATCTAAGGAAAATGTTGGCAGGAACTCACCATCAAAAGTAGTTGTAAACAGGGAACCGTTGGTCACTGCGGCAATGACGACGTTCGGCTTCAGGAAATCGAATCGAAACACGCCAGCCGGAGCATCGATGTGATGAATAATATCAAGGGTATTTGACAATAGATAGATAGAACCCTTCCGAGAATCAGGTTCTTCTAATTGATATGTAGACACGAGTATGTTAGAATTAGTCGAACGAGCAAATGCAGGTCGTTGGTTCAATTTTAGAGAGAATAACATGGTGCGTATTAGAAACGTGAAAACTTATGAAGTCGAAGAAATGCAGAATATGAACAAGCAGACATATACAGGACAAAAATTTTCTTCTGCAAGTTACTGGTTTTTTACAGCTGCATCAGCAGCGGCTTTCTGTCGATCCTTCTCAGCTTCGATCAGACACTCTCTAAAATGGATCCATGTTGGTGTTCTAGTAAGTCCAAGGGCATAAAACGCTAGAATGTACCAACCGGACCAGTATTCTCGAATGAGCTATAGACCTTTTCAAGCGTTCAGCGCAGATCTTATTCCCAGTATATGTCGGTCGGATGTCCTTGCCGAGCTCTTCAAGAACGGCCAACAATTGTTGATATTTTGTGCCACCAACGATCTAAATAGCACTTTTTCTTACCAATATTTTCTTCATATAGTACACTCAATTGCATTAAATCCTTCATCTCCCTCGTTTTTTTCCCGCTTTCCGCTTCCAAAATCCATTTACTGTTCGGTAGTTGCGCCTCATATTAGCAAAATTACAAAAAGAACCGGATAAAATAGCCTCAGATTAAAAAAAAACAGCAAACATTTACAACAAAAAAAGTATTGGCAGCAGCCTTCGATTCAGACAAAAAAGAGAGGCATAGACAAAAAAGGAGAAAAGAACAAGAATAAGGAATTTAAGCGTTCTACCGAAAAATGACGGAAAACCTTTTAAAAACGAAGAATATTAGAAATATTAAAGACTAAAAACATGAAGAAATGTGGCGGTGGCGGCGATGTTCTATTCATTCAAGTATGGAATGAATTCATTGATCCTTCTCCACATACTCTTGCGCACTTAAAAGAAATTTGGCGTGTAAAGTGAAGCAGTCTATCATTTTTCGTATTGCTGCAATAGTTTTGGCGCCTAGATCGTGGAGAACACACATTTCTGCACAGAACATCGACAATGTTAACGTAATTGTCTCCTACCAGTATCAGATCGATAAAGGAAGAAAGAGAATAAACTATATAAATGAAAATTCTAAAAACTTGGGAAAATATAATCAATAACAGTGGTAGGAGCAATACGGTCTCTTTCTACGAGGATCCACTGATCTTTTCTGATGTACCACCACAATTCGCGAAAATTCGGCGTATAAAACAAATAATTTTACTCCTTTGCGATACCTGGGGTCCTGGAACTGAGTACTGTGGTAGCGAGGCGGTGGAGAGATCGTCGGCCATATGTGTAGTAGAGGAGGACGCGAATGAGTGACGTTCTGCTGAGCACTGGACCCCGACGAGGAACGATGAAGGGCGAAGCGGGGGTAGCGATCGATCGAGCCGTCTGTCCTCGTCTCCGCGACCGGTCACCGACTTAGACGGCCTTTTTCCTTCTCGTCATCTATTTTCCATCAGCACTCATCGATCAACTACATTTCTTCCGACAACTGTTGCTGTTGACCATCTGTAACACATAATGCCACAGGTCAGTCGTTTCCAACTGTTTTCTTTTTTGAGGAAATTTCTCTTGCAAACAAGTCAATATATAATGACTATTAATATCTGCCTTTTACTTTTTCTTTATATCTTTACATTTTGTAAGTGTTTCTGAGTGTATGCTACCTCGTTCTCCATCAATAACTCACTATCATGTATTTGTAGTTATTTATAAGCTCTCCTCACTACGAAATTGGTGGCCGATTATTATTTGAGCGTAAGATCAGCTTCGAATAAACTTTTAAGCAGAAAGGTTTCTGTGGAACGATCTCACGAAGAAGTTGGGAATTAAATTATGTCGTTCCGGTGAACATGTTTAGTAAGGTGCAGCTGCGTAGGCGCTTGTTCTCGAAGCGGCACGGTGGGGCGTAGCGGTTAGGATCGAGTGAGGACCTTCACTAGCATCATCCATTGCTCGATGGTCCCACGGCGAATCCGACCGCCATCTAATCCGCGCCGCTTCGAGCGACTGCACTGTGTTTCATGTCGTTTTGACTCGACTATAGCTAAGATTTATCACGTCCAGACAGTACTAGGACTCTGCAATCCTTTAGTAGATAAACTCCTGTAGTAACTTTCTATTGTACTATTCAATGTCCGTGTCTTTCTCCGCAATAGCGGATCTAAATCTTTCTTAAGGCTGCCCACAGAGCACAGAGAGCCACGCAGGCGCGCAGTTTGGCGGCTCTGCGGTGTTGGTCGTTATTGAACGCACTGTTGCGAATAGTAAATAAGCACCAAAACCGCAGAGTCGCCAAACCGCGAGCCGTGCGGCTCTGTACTCTGTGGGCAGCCTTAAGTGTTCTTCTCTTTCGTGTTTGATATGAAACAGTACTCTATTGTTTTAAGCTATGTAAATAGTGGATCTTCTGCCTTCTCTTCCACTACTTCTGAATTTACTCGAATCGGAAACACTTGGTGTCCTACGCATGAAGAGGTTACTGATTGAGCAATGTGTGCGCTGAATAATAGCTTTCAATTGACAGCGAAGTGCTTAGCATTGGAATCCGCTCACTTTAGTTCGATTGTGCAAATGTACCATACATTAAGTTTCCGATTTGATTATTATCACGGTGATTTGATTGTTACTATAATCTGCACATTCTGATTGTGTACATGCAATCTGGAACGATTTTCTTTGGCTACGCGATAAGATTCAACCACACTTCAACAAAGAGTAAACTCAAAACGAGTTGAATCTCGATGAATTGACTGGGCTGCTGTGTTTGAAGTGAAACGGTGGAGCTGGCGGTTGCGATCGAGGTGATGTTTCGCAGCCGCTAGCTCCGCTTCACCACTTCGAGCGCAGTTACTCAAGCAATTCTACTTGGATCAGATCGTTTTGACTCAAGGTTTTAAGTGACCATACACGTTTGACTGATTCACCAAATGCACTGTTTATTCTAGATTTCTAGTCATTCTTCATTGCGCCACTTTTTTTTTCATTCACTTGCCAATGAAATTGTTTGTATCTTCCTCCTTCAAGTATTGCAGCAATTCATGTACACGATCAGAAAAAAAAAACAGATTCTGCTGTTGTTTATGTCATCCATGTGAAGTTATATTTATAACCTCTAGTTTTGGTTTTCATTCTGTTCTTGCTCAAACTAGCTACAACTTCCATCGTTTTGGTTCTTGGTGTCACCAACATTTTATCACTGTCACGCCACCATTTGTGCTTTGTCATCGTGAGGCTGTCGTTCGGGTACCCATATCTATAAACTCAGTAGTGACGGTGCAGGCGAAGTGGGCAGAACTCGTCGCAAATTTAAGTACTGGGTAACAATTTTGTTTCTGTCTTTGGCTCTGATCTCCCAAAAAATCTTAGCCTATTTTGGTAACTGAGAAGTTCTTGGTTCTTTTCAAGGAGAGAACTAGGATGTCTGACTAAAAGTTGTTTCTGGCGTGGGCTCAGTCGTGACGATGAAGCATTATTGATGATATCTTCTGAAAACGAAAAAGAAGTTATAAAGAGCAAAACTTAAAGCATAAACAATAGAATTCATTGGATAGGAGTACCTTTGTGATAACAAAGATGTTAAGTGGATGTGATAACTGTTCCGGTGTACAATTTATAAGCTGTATTTCAGTACACATTTGAAATGGCAATGACTTGCGACGGATGTGCTAATGCTGCTCGTCGAGTCTTAGGAAAACTCGGAGAGGACAAAGTGACAATAGAAAAGATCGATGTAGGTACGAAACAAGTGGTAGTTACCACTGATCTGCCCGCCAGTGACATACTGGAGGCGCTGAAGAAGACTGGAAAGGAAATTAAGCAATTATAACAACACTTTTTTCGTCTCCTTCACCCCTATCACTAACTGTCTGTCTAAAAGGCTTGGGTTTGGCGGTTGTGCAACTTCTGACTATGCAATGCGAATTTATAACTAATAACTCTATTATATATAAAATATCTTGCCTGCTTTCAGAATAAATATTTTTTTTCTATTTTTAATGACCGTCATACAAAGCCATTGTGCAGTACTTGAACAACGTAAGGTTTTTTCCCTCATCTATTGTAATCTCAGTTTAGATGTATTTCTCGGCAGCAAGTGAGCGGATCGTAGTACGGCCTTGCTTCCTTTCCAGAAAAAAAGTCAGTCTCCCTAGATATTTATGTCGTGCTTCCAGACATTTGGAGTAGTGCAATTAGGATGTGTGGAATCAAACTGAAAACAGAAGACAAAAAAAAAACAGAACGTTTGCAAATATATATTATTTGTAAGTATTTATTCAATAAATATTTACAGTTAAATAACCACATGGGAATCACTAGTGGTTTCTTAACACACTCAATGTCAAATCTAAGTTCAGAGGCGAAAAAAAGCACGAGAAAGCAAAAGTTTTACATTGGAGAATAGATCACGCTGGTAGAGGAGAATAATGTAAGAAGCTGTGCTTCGATCAAAGTGCGTAGGAGTATATTTTGCTCAGGTATGGTCGAGCCAAAACGACCTACTACGCCTCCGTTAGCGTCTGCGCTCGAAACGCCGCTCTGGAGCAAGCGGTTGCGACCGAGATGGGACCATAGCTACCTTCATCTGGACTACAGAGGCGGGTGGAACCAGCAAGGGCCCCAACTCGATTGCAGCCACTAGCTTCATTGCGTCGCTTCAAGTGCAGCCATTCATGAAGTTGCGTGTTCAGATTTTGGCGCGACTAGGTGTTGCATCTTGAAAAACTACGGACGGTACTTTTCACTACATTCGGAGTTATGTAATGCAGTGGTTCAACTGATTAGGGACATCGTGCAAAGACCTCCCCTAAGATTGCATTACTTTCTACGGACTGGATTTCCACCCCACTTTTTTTCGTGTGATGGTGTTCGAAAAGCATATTTCGCAGTCGTAATCCTACGTAACTCTTTCCCTATATATGTAGCTCACCATTTCCTTTTGCTGCCGACGCAGTGATTTTAACTTGTAGGAATTTTATAACTACTTAATCCCATATATGCACCATTGTAAAAGAAAGAAGGAATCATACCATCAGAAACAAAAAGAAAAAAAAAACTCCGAGGGACTAGTCCCCTTGTGGAGAAGGGCCAGTGACGGCCTTCAATTGACGTAACTCGTTATGCCAACACAATAATTTCGACACTGAGTCTATTTATAGTTAGTTTTACTGTTCATTTCATGGAACCTACAAATGTGGGGCACAGAAGAAAAAAAGAAAGACCCCTATCAACCAAATCCAGTAAACAAGAAACTTTATTGAGTAGAGAAATTGTTGGCAGTAAACCGTCCAAGCACGCCATTATCACCGAGTGCTAAAGTCATGCCAGAAATTAACAGACTATTTCTTCCTTTCCACACAGCATAATTTCTAGAATGGGACGAGGACTAGGTAGGTGACCTCTAGTAGATGTGGAGTATCGCTGTGCAAATCTCCATACAAGCCAAAAAACAAAGTTTTACAGAGGAATCCAAGGATAACCAAATCCAAAACGAACGGAACAAACATCTATTAAGTTGGTCGCAATTTGCAAATAAGTACAAAATTCGAATGAATGCCACTTGACAATGACTGCGACTTGAAGAGGCGTAATTTTTTTGGTAGTTTTCAGATTTCCTCAGAAACACAAAAAAAAAGAAACAACGCCACCAGCATATATTATGATAAATAAAAGTTGAAGGTCGGATTTAATGTAAACATATCCTTCGGAATATACAACTAAGAAGGAGTTTCGGCTTGCAGCTTCTCTGGTTTACAAATGACGAAACTGATTAAGCACAGGTCAAAAAACTAACAAAAAGAGAAGGAAACAAGTTACAGGGAAAAGAGATCGTTGTAGAAGCTAAAAAAAGAAAGAAAAAAAGATAGTACAATTCTTGAAATGGTAATTACTTGTCGAACTTATTCAAGGAGCACTAATCTTCTTTGACCTGGACATCGAACAACTACTCTTCGTAATTTGTCCTGCAGCACCTCCGGAATGTACTCAAACTTAGCACTGAAAAATTTCTCTTTTGCCCTCTTCTGTTGTGAAAAACAACCGAACCTCATCGGTTAAACAACCAAACACTACAAGGTCCATACACTCACTCGGGAGACAACTCTAATGTACTCGCTGACGGGTAGAACATCTCGGAAGTGTCCCGCAAATACCAACCATAATTCTTTTTCTGAAGGGAAATAATCAAATCTTCCAAAACTTCCCAAACGTAAGCTGTAATATACTATAGTCGGGTCAAAACGACATGAGCCACGAGTGTGGTTGTGGTGCATTTGTGTACGCGCTCAAAACGGCGCCGTGGAGGGAGCAGCTGAAACCGAGGTGGGACCGTCGCAAACTGCAGCGTTGGGTGGTGCCAGCAACGGTTTCACCACGCTCCTAGATGCTACGCTCCACCGAAGCGCCTCGAGAGGAGTAGCGTATGCAATTGCGTAGTGATTCATGTCGTTTTGACCCTACTATACGTAATAAGCAATACCGTAGCTTTTTCTTGCTCTATAATCGTCCCGACTGGTAGATCAGTGTATCCCACTGAGGCCAGACAACGTAGGTTTGCACATTCGAGGAGTCTCTTTCCCGTACTTTCGATGTTTACCACTCGGAGCCGACTTGCTTTGCAATACCGACAACATGCAGGAATATCCTAAACAGAACTTTGTTGATTATAAACACTTCAATGTTAGCTCTATTGGGAGAGTGAGAAAACGAAGCGAAAAAAAGAACTTCGAAGTCAGTTCAAAACTGAACAGAAGCAACATCTCATTCTCATCAGATCGTAGCAGCTAAATAGTCGATGCCGAGTATGTTCAACTGGATGAGAACCTATGTACTAGACTTGGAAAGGGGAAAGAGGAGGAACGTATGAAGGAGGTAAACAGCTCGCGTTGCTGCAGATGCGTCGTGCCCACCCGACTGAATATATTCGGTGCTATGCTGGATTGCTGACCAATTTAACTTCCTACTGCAATATTTCATAGCGTGCAGAAGTAATAGAGCCTTGTTATACTCTCACGTTGAGAGCATGTAACTCACGCAAGGCATAAGTGCGGATGGGGTACATGCTGCTTACCACTACTGAAGATATACGAAATCTCATACTATCCTAGGGTCAAAACAATCTGACGTCTGCTACTGTTGCGAGCGTGGCTACGCTCGATATGGCTCGGTGGGGTTAGTGGCTGATCGAGGAAGAACCGCCATTTGCTACCATCGGGCTGCAAATTTACAAGAGAAAGTGTAGTGCAGTCGGAGGTTTGACTGCGACTGCGCGGTTGATGGTTCGAAACTTAGAGCCGACTGAGCCCTTCATCCTGACAAATAAGGTAAATTGGTCCCAGGGTTGTTTGGGAAGATGAAAACATTGAATTTATTCACTACCTAGAATTCCGCAAGTAATTAAATAGGGCAGACGTCCGTTCATAAACTTTACCCAAATTTCAAATGACGACGAACGCACTGGGACTTCCCAAGCGGACTGATTAACGCTAGATACTTTAGCTACCTCATTGTAAAAACGTCTAAAGAACAGGTCAGCGAAGCTCAATTCGTCCTTTGTATCTATAACTCCAATATTACATTATCTATTCAAAAATAGGAAGAAGTAAACAATATCACGCGTTGTTATGAACCTCAGCTGAGTAACACTAATATCACCTTTTTGTGCAACAGACAAAATGAGCATCATAAGAGTAAACCTTATACTGTTATGTTTGTTAACGTTATAATCCTAATTGACTTTCCTTCTCTCTGACAGGTCACGTCACCTTCCTAAATTTATCCATCTAAACTCAGTAATTTCGTTGGAATCCATACTGAATTCCAGTGTTAAACATATCGAAAACCTGATCATGAACATTCATTACGTAAAAATGGTTTAAAATCACGTCATCTACTTTTTACTTACCTTATTACTCTCTTGTTTTTTCGCGGGAGGTTCTTCACTCTCAGGTGCATCTGAAATCTTCATATCCCTTCATAAATATAATATGATAAACAGAAATTGTTTGATGCTCACTGATCACTAGGACAAAACGAGGTTCAATTGCTCAAGAAGAGCTAGATTAGACTTAAAACGCTACACCCTCCCCCGCTTTCTTTCCTACTAAATACAAGATGGTTGTAAACAGCTCGCTGAGACTAGTCTCTGAAATTTAGCTTCTTCTGCTTCCTGCACATCACTTCTACTTACCAGTTTTCCCAGATGATACTCCTGGAATTTCCTCGGTTTCGATTTTCTGCTTCACAGTGTTGTAAATCAAAGATGGACACATCTCTATAACAGCTTCTTCACCTCCAATGATGAATTGAATCACATCCATGAACCCCTGAAGAACATTTTCAACTGATCGCTTGGCATAAATAGGTTAATGGATGTGAGCATCAATTCCGCAAGTAGTAAACATGAATATGAAACAACGCAATATTTCCAGTGATGGTAACTTTTTAAATTCCCAGGTAAAGAGCTTTTCACAAAATTTTATTTCAAATATCATGAAATGCACAACCACAACGTTATGAAGAATCAAGCGTATGAACAGTGAAATCAAATTTCAAACACCAACAGTTTTGAAAGCAGATTATTTGTCTTTGGAAATTAATGCTTGAATATGCACTGCAATTATGATTAAACCATTTTAGGCACAGTTTAAGTAATCTCATCTAAGTAGAAAGTTATTACATGACCATACACCATAAGAACTAATAGCCCCGCAAACCACTTTGGCACGATTACAGATGATTGCCGAAGGGTGTGCATAAACCAAAAAAGACAAAGAAAAAAATCACAGCGATGGGCAAAGGTTATTGTCCATTTCATCAGAGACAACGGCAGCTGGATGTATAAGGAACTGGTCATAAATACCATCCTTAGAGAGATCCTCTGGAGCGATACGAGCGTGTTCCTATAACAATAAAATTCTACGATCCGTTCGTAACAAACAAACGAAAAATCACTGATGACTAAGTCGAGTGAAAAAAAAGTCATTCAGTTGACTGAGATCTGACGAGCTATCATCTATCGAGTACAAAACAGACAAAACACCTACCCTTATGAAGCGGATGGCATCTTGTTCATCAACGATACCCATTTCCAATTTTGCACCCCAAGCAACCAGAGCGAGCGGCTTAACGAAATAAAAGTTCAAACAAGTACGAAATTTATGGAGAATTTTAAATTTTTGAAGACTAGATTCGAATATTGTAAAATATCGTATAATATTTTACAATATTCGAATCTAGTCTTCAATAGTATCATTGATATAAGGTCAAAAGGACATGAAGCACGGTGCAGCTACAAAAGCGGGAGACCTCGAACCGGCGTGCCGAAGCTAGCGGTTAGGGTGGGAGGGGGTGGGACCATCACGAGGTGCAATGATGAGTTGTGGTATCAAGGGTTCCCTCGACTCTAACCGCTACGCTACACCGCAGTGCTTCGAGAGCTACTTCTTATGCAACTGCACCGAGCTTCATGTCGTTTTGATCCGACTATACCTAGTTATTGTGGTGATAGTTGTCAACTCACTCTTTCTTTGCTCAGCTTGTTATAAGGGGTTATAACGTGGCGATACAAACAGCTTGTTACTATATCACGAAGTTTTTGTACTTCAGCTCGGTCAGCGCACGGGTGATACAGAAGAATGATGGAGCCATGCTAAATCAACAACAAATCTGAGGAGATGAATACTGCGGAAAAAGGATCCGGCAACAAACTGCAGTCTGCTGATATATCTTTGTGAAAAAGTTGTTAAAACTTCTGCCAAACCATGAAATTGCCCTGCGAATAGGGTGAAAATGCTCACCTCCAGATTGTGAAGCCATCGCTGCTCAGGTACGTACAGGTATTCACCATAACGAGCCCAGTTAGGCCTGTGATTTCCTCTGTAATTAAAATTCTATCTCAGTGCACTAGGAATTTCCATATCCAAATACACACTTTTAAAAGCTCAGCAGTCTTACACTCGTCAATTTTTAAGGAAATATATAGTTGCGTCAAAACAACATGAACGACGGAGAGTTGCGTAAGCGGCTGCGCTCGAAGCGGCGCGGTGGAGCGCAGCGGTTGTGGCGATGTAAGGACCCTCGCTACCGCCATCCGGTTCGTTTCTCTGGTGTTCGCCATGCACCCACCTCGATTCCAATCGCCGTCTCCATCGCACCGCATCGAGCGCAGCCGCTTACTCAATTACACCGTGCTTCATGTCGTTTTGACCAAACTATATGTCATGGACAGTTAGCAGCACCATGGCTGTTGAATAAACCATCGGTTTGAGCAAACCAGGTCTCCCTTACTTTATCTAGATCCCAAACAGTGCATTTCAATAACCATAGTGGAGGTTTACTTCTTCTTATTAGCACCACAGACGGCATGATAGGTAATTGCAGAATGGAAAAGAGTTACCTCAACGGTGGCACATCTTCGTATTCTATTGTTTCAGACATACACTTGTGATATACAACATCCTTTTTCGGATCAAAAGATGCATCTTTCGACTGGATGGAGAAGAAATATGGCTTAGTACCCTGGAATGATCAAGGTTCACAGAAAGAAATTAACACTTTGAGCAACTATGCTACCATTTGCAGAGGATATGGCTCACTCATGCATGTATACAGTGAAAAGTTCTCCGGATTCCAGTCAACAGAAAGATTTGTCTGAAAGCAACACAACGGGATGCTGCCAATCACAATCGTGTGAGGCAAAAAGGCCAAGCACCACCCAACTGATTAGTACAGAAAGACTCGTGCAAGATCATACTTTCCCATCGTCGCACTGATTCTGCAGCCCCATCTTCGGTCCAAGGTATCCTACCGTACATTTCAGCAACAGGAGAAGTGCAAAGTGTTGCCGCATTTTGTTTCTTGAGAAAATATCTTCTTTATGGCTTTTTGAAAAAGAAGATAATCAGCCTAAATATGTCATGTTCAAAAACAGTTTGTGGTTTCAACCCGAAATCCAATACTGCGAGAAAGAAGTAGTAACCTTTACTGGTATATGCCTAACAAAGTATAATGCATGAAATAACAAGAACGGCGAACAAATCGTCATAACAATATGCTAAGGAATAGACAAAGAGAACTTTCCATGCCGCTATTACCATGCTGGGGATGGTCGGTTCAACTACCTTAGTGCTGGTAACTGTCCATGACATATAACTGGGGCGAACGACGTGAAGTTCGGTGCAGTTGCGAAAGCGGTTGCACTCGAACCGGTGCGGTTGAGAAAGCGATTGGGATCCAGGTGCGACCATCGCGAACTCCGGCGAATGGTGCTAGCGAGAGTCCTCCCTCGATCCTGACCACTACGCTCCACCGTACCGCTTTGACCCTGCTATATACATGGCACGTAGAGAGCATGGACAGATACAAAAGCGAATTAAATATGAATAGGCGACTAAAGACACGATCAGCCACAGTTCATCGCAAACGAAGAGAAACGATGAGAGCAAATGTGATGAATTGAACATTAGGACTACTCTTGTACTTCTACCGCAACTGAGGCAATAGAGAAACCGGTTGAAGCGATGCAAAGACCCATTCAATATAAAACGCAAAGAAAATTGAAAGCAACTCTTGTCATTGCATCAAACGTCATGGTATCTTCAAGTACATTTCAAAAAGTAAAAAAAAACGCCGTGATAATTGGGCAATGGAGATACGAAAACCCCAGCTGTATTCATAATAGACACTTCACAGAATGAACTCTAAGCAGCAAAAACAGGTTTCCTTCGGTGCAAAATATACAATAAAGATCGCGTAGGCAAACTCTCAGCTTTGATAGAAGTTGTACAAAATGCCAGAGAATCAGATATTTTTGAAATGAATTATCTCGGAAGGACGTACTTATAACACTTATTTCATCTCGTCAGTGCACATCAATACTATTCTAGAAACGAATAAGAAAGAATATGAAAGAAGCTGGAATTTCTTCTCCAAGGAAAAAAAACAAAATAACAAGAACGGTGGTGCGGTAGTGAGGAAGATATGAACTGAGTCCCAGACCATTCTATATCAGCCAGCTTACCACACACCCTCTGCTGTCCAATCACGGAGCGATCTCATTTGTGACATACATTTCTGTAGCTAGACGAGTCTTTGGTCTAATCTGATACGATGGCTTGGACATTCTTGGTGGATGCTAGAATCGAATTTGCCATATCAGTTCCAAACGTATTCTGTAGACGAATTCTATCATATTTGCAGTATAGGAGCACAGAGCTGAATCTAGTTGCCGCATTACAACAAGCCATATTAATAAATTCGCTGTACAGATCTGGATGATTAGGTAACTGATAGAAAACTATTCGGTCCATGCCCTGAAAATAAAGAGAAATAAGAAATTGAGAAATTACACGGAAACATAGCAACCGAAAAAATGAAATTGCTAATTTGCTATGGTACTTTTCCTCTTTAAGAGAAGAAAAACGCGCTCGAACTAGGAAAAAGGAAACTCAATTTTGCGTTTACCGCGACAAGACCAGTTTATCTTTTTGATCTGTCCGTTATTTGCAACTATCGAAACAGCTGGAAATAACACATCGTGGTTTCTGCAGTAATTTTTCTTATCTACTTCTTGATGATTTTTGTTGGTGTACGAATGCTACATCGAGAAATCGTTTCTTAAAGTGTCACGATAGTAATGATTTCCAGAATGCTTCATATAATAAATTTTTCAAGGATTATGAATATTCCTGAACGACCCGTTAGTATATTCCATCACAATACGAAAACTTCTACGATCACATGCAGCTTGAGCAAATTGAGAAAAGACATGGAAATAGAAGAAATTGAAAAGATGCCTTTGAAGCATCAAGAGATCCAAAGCTCCAGAAGGATGCTATAAATACTTGGAGAGAACAATGAAAAGTTTAAAGCGATGGAAAAAACGCTTTTACAGCTGCATTTCATCGTGAACGTTCGCATTATAATGGAATATATTAAAGGCATGGCCAGAAATGTTTCTACGCCGTAAAAAATGAAGCATTCTGGAAATCATATAAAGCATATTGGAACTCTTCACAACCACGGCACCTTTAGAAACGATTTCACAACCTAATATTCGTACAACAACAAAAGTTCTTAATAGGTCAAGAAAACTACTCTAGAAACAGCAACATGGTATTTCCATTTCTTGCAATGGTTACGCATAGCTACTACAGCACATAGTCATCACATGATCAAAAAGCTTGAAGTCTCGCAGTGATAAACGCAAAATTGGGCTTTTTTGTCTAATTTCAAAGGTGTCTATCATTTCTTCTTAAAGCAGGGAAGTATCGGTACCAATATAATTAATAATATGTGTCTTTGATATTGGACTTGATGAGCATGATCTTATAACTTACACGTAAAGGTCTTCTATTGAAATAATAGTATCGTTCAGTTACAATAAGAACCTTCTTCGATTTATGAAAGAACAAATCTCGAGCCCGAGTAATCTGGAAGAGGAAAAGACATTGGTTGTAGCATGACAATACTACTTTCAGGTGAACAAAACTGGGAACAAAATTGTGTGGATTAGTAGCGTATCAAAAAACAGGAACAGGATAAAAAAAGTGAATAATAACGAAGACTCCTAACCTTGGTCTTTGGTGCATATTCATGACATGCCACAAAGCTTTCCTCCATCCGTTTAAAATGATTCCTCACTCGCACAAAATCAAAATACGATGGGATTACCACACATGTTCCAGGTAACAAACTAGCATTGCACTGAAAAATTCGAGCGGTTCACGAGTCTATCAGCTGTCTACACTACAGTGTTCCTGTTCGACGCGGAACTTATTCGAATAATATTCGTAAAGGAGTTCAGTTTTTAATGGAGATGAACGAGAAAATGTGGCCCATCTCATTATCTAACTCATGACTACCACTCAGGTGAAAAAGTTCTCAAAAGTGATGTCGAGAGGAAGAATTCTTTTAGGGTTGATGTCACCACTAGAGGGAGCATGAAACTGGTCTGGTTACTGACCAGTTGTTGTCAGAGCTATATTTTTTAGACACTATTTTCCCGTCATCAAATTTCGTAGTGTAACTTGACGCCACATTTCTGGTTCTACAACACAAATCACTTCCTGAGACATTCCTGAGATTCATTTGTTAATTGAAACATATGGAAACAATCCATATGAAGAAAAGAAGTCATATATGCTCAAAAGGCACAAACAATGAATGTGATAAGTCAAGTAAGGATGAAGGAAGGGAACTATTCTGAAATTAACTCGCTGGAAGAAGGGAATTATTTTGGAATTAACTGGCACTAGCAGTGAGTATAACGCGCATTAAAGGCAACGTACCACAAAAATGACGATATTCGGATCTCTCCACGAACCGATAGGGGTAGGGATGTAGTAGTGTGGTGTATAAGCATGATCACGCTTAGTTCTCCACAGTAATCCAAAAGAGGAGTGTACCGCAGTTTAGTGTGACTTTGTCTCCCCATCGATGGAAATTATTATGCGATAAGATGCGGGGAACTTAGCCGTCGTCCGACGTCCGCAATTCTACAACTATAACGCAAATAAGCAGCAGAAGCTGCCTCTCCGCAGAATTGTAAACATGGAGAGCGAATTATGGTACTATCGGCAATAAGTTGCATCGTTAGAGAAGCGGGATCGCACAAGACTGCTTTTCTGGATTGCCAGGATGAACTGAACATGATCACGCTTATACACATGAAGTGCACTCTTACCACTATCCAATCTCGTCAAATCTGCGATATGATACTGAAATGAGTTTTTGGTATTTACATTTACAAGCCATTACTACCAAAATTACTTCGAGTTGATAACGAAATGATTAAAGTTAAAAGTTAAAGTTTCTGGCGTTAATCAATCCGCTTGGGATGCGCCTCACTTCAATTCAGAATCGTTTGTGGTTTACGAACGTGTAACTGGCCTATACAATGACTTGCGGTGGTTAGCCGATGTGTCAAGTCAGTGTTTTTATCCTCCCAGAGAAGTCTGACACCAATTTATTGACCCCGGAGGGATGAAACGCTTGGTGAACGCTAGGGCGGATTCGAACCTCCGATCGATCGTGCAGGAAGCGGAACCTCTAACCGCTACACTACACCTGCCCCAACGAAATGATTAACTTCGATTAATTCTTCGTGTTTTCAGCTCTATGAAGTAAGTCATCGAAAAATTAAGATGAGGAGAAATTTTGTGCAGCTGTTTTGATTTCGCGTTGAACCAGAAGTACCACTAAGGTATGAGAAAAAACCTTCACATTACTCTGCGAAAAAAAAAAACTGTTTAACAAAGCGGTGCTTTTAAGAACTCACATAATCCTTAAAACAACTGAATCTAGCAGTTGCTTGCTCAGAAGGGTCACAGACTTCAAACCGTCTCAGCTCTTGGCACAATGGGATTTCTATCTGCAAAAAAAAAACATTTATAATGGAGATGAGGAAGTTAAGTTGATAAATGACGAGAGCTTAGCCGACAATTCCATACGTTTCTAACAAAATCCTTTTTTAAATTAGGATTGTATTGTAACGCAGATGCTACAGAAAAGCGAAGGAAACCTGTCTTCACAAGTGTGGTTGCGCAAGCTAAGTGAGAAAAGCGTAAAAAGGTTTTTTGAACACAGCTAAAATATTTCAAGGTTTTCAAGAGTATTACGGAAAGAATCATAACTTGGCCCACTTTCGTTAGATTCCAACACCTCATTTTAGAACTTCACCACAATACTTGCACAAAAGCATAGAGAAGATTTTTCATAAGAGATTTGACCAAACAAAAACTAAATATTATTATTTGGAAAAAAAATTACTCGAGTCTTCTCAGAGAGGGAATGCTACGAGAAAATCAATGAAGGGTTGAACAATTTAAATAAATCCTGTAGAAGAAATTTAGGAGATTCCTAGAGAGAGAGAGAGAGAGAGTGGATAAAATAACAGTAAGCACAGCGCGATCTCGGAGCAATAGTTGAGCAAGTTTAGTGATTTTCTTCTAATTGCTGTACCTTCTCAAGCGTTCCTTCACATGCCGTGTTCTGGATCACAAGCCCACGATAATTCAGCGAATGTTCCAACATTAAGGCAGAAAAGAGCTCATGTCGATATCGGGAGAAGAGCAGCAACTGACAGTAGAATTTCGCCATACCATCTATAATGGTGCAAATGAGAAAAAGAGTCATAATTAGAGACGAAATAAAATTAACAACAAAGATTGCGGGATGTCTGGAATAGTTGTCTAGTATGAGATAAGATAGGATCTTCTCCATGGTAAGAGAAATTCGTTTGTTTGTTAAATTGTTTTGTTAAAGTTCGCACCGATATAGCACTGTCGAACTCGTGAAATGTCAGTGTCAATTTTTGATGGCTGCGCATGAATGTGAGAAAAAATTAAAGTGAGATGTTCCCAATTCTGCTGTAGCATAATATCAGCCTGAAGTGCTAGAAAGTGTGATCAAAACGACAAAATTGAACGGATAAAACGGAAGTGCGGACGATTATGCACTTCTTGATACCTTGTCAATGACTGCAATTTGAATATTAGAAATGAGATGACTTTCTTTCCCAACTTCACCATCCAAGATCATTCGAAGGCCAAGAGGTGAGCAAAGAATAAAATCAGACTGTAACGCATAAGAATTAAAGTTAAATTAAAATTAAAAAACAAAAAAGCAATGATAAAGATGAGTTTTACCTTATCAAAAGCTTCATAAAGCTTCAATACTTTTTTAGACAATGCTATGCCAACACGAAAGCAGTCGTCGTTATTCCCAGTTATCAATTCCTAAATTGTCGGAGCGAATAAAAATGTGGCCCTCAATTATAAAAAGGTGTGAAAAGTGGACTAAAACAGTAAACCTGACTTTGAACTCTTCAGGCATCCTCTTTTTAAACTCTGGAGGGCTCTCACTTTTGAATTCAGTATTAAAGCGATCCCTATTCCATATTGAACCTTTTCCTTCTTAAAAAGGGTTTATTTGAAGACAAATAAATTTGATAGTGGAACGGCTGTTCAAAAAAAAAGAGTGAAGCTACCGTGAAGCACATTATTAACTGATAGCATCTCTTACCACCTCCAAAAACCAAACGTTCTAGTCTCTGAACAATATCAAATGCGTCTTTTTTGAAAGGACAAAGGATAAGTACTGTAGGTCTGGCGAATCCTTGATCACGAGTTGATTCTACCAAATCATCTGAAGGTTGTCCCTAAAAGTGTCCAAGAACAGTTATGAATATTTGCTATGAATATGAGACGCAGAAGAAGAAAGAATGAAGATTGGCAAACGGGGGAACTCCTTAAGATGCCCACAAACAATTTTCAAATGACTTTCAAGACTTTTTTCAAAGTCGATGAGAAAGATCAACCAGAACGATGATCGAGAAAAAGACTTTGTAAAATGACCTTAGAAGCTGCCACCTCCAACTTCCTGTTGTTGGAAATGATAAGATTTCGCGTTCGTATAACATGGTCCAATGCGTGAGCCAAATATACGGTCTTAAAACTTGAACCGTCATTTGAACAGATTGGAAATGGCTTCATAACATAGCTTACTCTGTAGGAATAGCAGCTCGGCATTGGTTGGGCATAGAGATCCATATATTTTGTTATTATATTGAGGAAGTCGGTTTTGTGTTGATCTCCTGCAAAAAGAATAAATGCAAAAGTAATATCAAATGAAAAAAAGAAACATACGGCTCCTACAGTTATTGCAGTCGCACTACCGTAACTACTTCTCTAGCGGCAGAATTTGTTTATACACTGTTAAGTAATGACCTTACGAGTAAAACAGAAGGTTGACGAGCATAGATGCTTGGTGAAGGATGTGAGGAAAACTAAAACGTAATACTGATTTCTGACTGTGACCGCACTATCACAAGATCGCCGGAAACTCGGTGTGACGTTACATCATCAACCTTGTGTGCGGCTAAAGTCAAAAACAACTAATATTGAGTTGTGCCAAGAAATTTCAATGAAATTCGAACATTACAACCTATATTCTAGCGAAGCGAATCTACATCTGGATACCCGAAGGCCCATTTACGCGAGTACAGTTAAACTCAAGTATTCCTCAGCGGATAATATTAAAATACGTTCTAACAATCGAATCCAAGTTTATACCTAGAAAAAGCACTAGTATCCAAAAGAACAGTGTGGAAAATTCGACTATTCGTATATTCAATTAGTCGAGTATCTAAAAGATTTAGCATTTCAACATTTGAGTTTGAATACTTTCAAACTAAGGAAGTATTATTAACTGAACCGAACATTCTTGAAAAAAAAATCCTCCGAAATTCGAATACATTGGTTGGATGTTTTGCCTACTCTAAGTGGAGGTTCACGCGAATAAAAGAAAGCAGCGATCTTTTCGTCGACTATTTCTCAGTGCAGTTGTAACGATATCATGTCAAGCTAATGTTGCTTACTCACATTTTATGAGCATAATTTAAGAAATCGATGGTATCAGCCTAGAGTGGAACCTACAATAAAAGTGTAAAGTGTCTGGCGTTATCACCGCTTGGGATGGCCCGTTCTATTGACGTTTGGGTTGACGACGTGTTGGCCTATATGTTGCGGTGGTGCCGAGTGTAGTGTGTTTTTATCAGACAAGTGGTAGGGAAAGTATAGTCTCGAGTAAAGGCAGCAGCAACTCAGCTCCTGAGATAGAACTGAAACACTATACAAAAATTACCGGCCTCAAAAAAAGCAGAGATCAAAGGTGAGTCGTTCGAACTGTCTCCACAGAGACCGCTAAATTCGTCAAACAACTACGTAAGAAATATTGAATCTATCAAGCATGAAAAAGCAAAATCAATGAAGATATTATGAAGACGGATTCCTAGATGCGTTCCTTACAAAACCGTATCAAAGAACTAGACAGCTCAACAAAACACATTACTCATGAGAGAATGAATCCATCTGCAGGTCGAGAACCATGAGTTAAAGAAGAAAGATATACTTGAAGTTCCAGCTATTTTGCGTCGCTCATTACAACAGAAACATTTTCAAATATAGACACGTTTTTATTTAGAAAATATCGGAATGCAAAAATGAAAGAACGAAGAAACCTCAGCAATATACTTTCAACTCTGAGTGATGGGACATTGGAACGGTACAACAGCCTTACTTACTTGACCTATGAACTCTATCAAATAAAAAATTTAGAAAGAAAAAGAACTTCTTTAGTTTGGGGGAGATTTAAACCTTGAACACACTTCTCTTCGAAACAGTTTTCAATAGTTCTCAATAGATCCATGCAACAACACCCGTGAGATTTCCTATAGCCTTGACATCAACAATACCTAGCAGTGAGTTAACATAGAAGAGAAATACTTAATCCGAGAATCACTGATTGAAGAGTGTGGTGACGGTGACAGTTTTTTTTTTATATCACACTTGATAGTTGGCTTCTGGTATGTTTTCCTCTGGTAATAAGGAGATTTTTTTCGTTGAGACTTATGTTCGTTGTAGGAAAATAAACGTACTCTCTTTCACTTTCCTACACACTTACGCATGACACAAATATATTATTTAAAAGTGCAACGAAGCGTAGGGATGACTGATGCTGATCGGATATTACTGATTGGAACAAGAGAAAGATAATTTTGTAAGACAAGGAAATAAGAACCAAAATCAGAATTCATCTGGATAAACATCATTAAGAACTTCAGAATTTACCTGGTTCATTCTCGAAATTGCGGATTAGGTTTTCATTCCACCTCTTTTCCAGGGATGATGAGGGAGCTTCGTCCAAAAAAGGCTGCAAATAAAAGTGATGTTTTGTAGAGTATCATAGTTCAGCACTAACATATTTCAATAATACGATCGGCGTTGAACGATCAAATCAGATTGATCCACCTTCACCGAAGACCCTTAGTTGGGCCAAACGACATGAAGCGCGGTGTAGTTGCTTAAGAGGGGACGCACGAAGCTGGGGCGAAGATAGAGGTTGGAATTGAGGTGGGACCATCGCGAACTGCTGCAATGAACGGTAGTAGTAAGAGTCCTCCCTCGATCCTAACCGCTATTCTCCACCGCACTGCTTCGAGCGCAACCGCTTACGCAACTGCACCGTACGTTCACAGTCCATGTCGTTTTGACTCTACGATAATGTCAACACCCAACACTTTTGAGTCCTATCGTACCTTTACACACCGATCTGTAATGTTATTCGAGGTTTTCGTTGAGGTCTAACAATAGAAATAATTTTTTTGAGAAGAAAAACGGCTAGTTTCTGTTTTGGCAATGTGATCACTGTAGCTCTCAAAATATCGTTTAAAGACATCACCCCATGAATCTGGTGTGGGAAGGATTTTCGTTGGAGTATAGCTATATCGGGTCGTAGATTATGAACACAGATTACGATTATAGATCACAATCCATTCGGACGGGTTTTCCGGCAAATCGCAGACGGAGCGGGCGCAAGGGTGGCGCACTGCAATAGAGGACGTCGTGAGGAACTGCATTCCAAAGCCGTCTGTTTACAGTGATTCAGGGAGAGATGAGCGGAACCACCCCCTGTATACATAATCTACGACCCGATATAGGTATACTCAACGAAAATCAATACCACGCCAGATTCTTGGGGTGATGCCTTTAAGAATACCAAAAATTATGCTACATTCATTATATGGACAAAGAACCTCTACAAACAGATCCGGAAATCCGAGGCCTGGAAGCCATTTGGGTGAGGTCAGTGGTACGTACCACTCAGAATGGTCACAGTCTTGATTATGAGATCAATTCGATTATTTTGTAACAAACATTTAGGACTAATTCACATCTTGTCCAACTTTGGGGGCGGTGAGGTATAACAACGTCTACGGTTTCTGCAAAAGCAGCGGAATGAAGCTATCCGATATCGTAGAAGTAATTTTTAAAAATTTTTGCTGTAACGACGCAACGAGGCAAAAAGGATAAACAAGTAGAATTAGATAAACCTCTAACCTCTTCTAATGCTCCTGTGTATTCTATCACAGCACCCAGAGAGGGAAGTTCGTAACTTTTCTGTTTTCGTTTCGACTTTGGACCTCTCAGCTTTTTGCAGGTCTCCTCATTTAAAGGAAAGGAGAACCGTTTTGTAAAAGCATCATCACTTTCCACCGAAGATGCTTGCAATTCCACTGCATCCTCTTCACATGGATCTTCTAATTCTAGCTTTCGTTTCTTAGCTTTCATCCTTAAAACAAAATCATATGCATTCGCAGCCAAAGTAGATCGAAATATCACTGAGAATATGTATATTCTAAAATTACCAATAGAACTAAGTTTAGGAAATATTTATTAGGAGGAAATCAACTCTCAAGAAAGATGAAACCTCAAAAAATCATAAGCATTTACAACAACCAAAAATAGCTCATAAAAGTCAAGTGTACCATGCATTTATATCTACATGAA